>NC_134354.1:767171892-767341892 GCF_048569485.1 Anomaloglossus baeobatrachus
ATAGTAGTTATATTCTTGTACATAGGAGCAGTATTATAGTAGTTATATTCTTGTACATAGGGGCAGTATTATAGTAGTTATATTCTTGTATATAGGGAGCAGTATTATAGTAGTTATATTCTTGTACATAGGAGCAGTATTATAGTAGTTATATTCTTGTACATAGGGGCAGTATTATAGTAGTTATATTCTTGTACATAGGGGGCAATATTATAGTAGTTATATTCTTGTATATAGGGGCAGTATTATAGTAGTTATATTCTTGTACATAGGGGGCAGTATTATAGTAGTTATATTCTTATACATAGGGAGCAGTATTATAGTAGTTATATTCTTGTATATAGGGGCAGTATTATAGTAGTTATATTCTTGTACATAGGGAGCAGTATTATAGTAGTTATATTCTTGTACATAGGGGCAGTATTATAGAAGTTATATTCTTGTACATAGGAGCAGTATTATAGTAGTTATATTCTTGTACATAGGGGCAGTATTATAGTAGTTATATTCTTGTACCTAGGGGGCAGTATTATAGAAGTTATATTCTTGTACATAGGGGCAGTATTATAGAAGTTATATTCTTGTACATAGGAGCAGTATTATAGTAGTTATATTCTTGTACATAGGGGCAGTATTATAGTAGTTATATTCTTGTACATAGGAGCAGTATTATAGTAGTTATATTCTTGTACATAGGGGCAGTATTATAGTAGTTATATTCTTGTATATAGGGAGCAGTATTATAGTAGTTATATTCTTGTACATAGGAGCAGTATTATAGTAGTTATATTCTTGTACATAGGGGCAGTATTATAGTAGTTATATTCTTGTACATAGGGGGCAATATTATAGAAGTTATATTCTTGCACATAGGAGCAGTATTATAGTAGTTATATTCTTGTACATAGGGGCAGTATTATAGTAGTTATATTCTTGTACATAGGGGCAGTATTATAGTAGTTATATTCTTGTATATAGGGGGCAGTATCATAGTAGCTCTATTCTTGTACATAGGGGCAGTATTATAGTAGTTATATTCTTGTACATAGGGGCAGTATTATAGTAGTTATATTCTTGTACATAGGGGGCAGTATTATAGTAGTTATATTCTTGTATATAGGGGGCAGTATTATAGTAGTTACATTCATATACATAGGAGCAGTATTATAGTAGTTATATTCTTGTACATAGGAGCAGTATTATAGTAGTTATATTCTTGTACATAGGGGCAGTATTATAGTAGTTATATTCTTGTACATAGGGGCAGTATTATAGTAGTTGTATTCTTGTACATAGGGGCAGTATTATAATAGTTATATTCTTGTACATAGGAGCAGTATTATAGTAGTTATATTCTTGTACATAGGAGCAGTATTATAGTAGTTATATTCTTGTACATAGGGGCAGTATTATAGTAGTTATATTCTTGTACATAGGTGGCAGTATTATAGTAGTTATATTCTTGTACATAGGGGCAGTATTATAGTAGTTATATTCTTGTACATAGGAGCAGTATTATAGTAGTTATATTCTTGTACATAGGAGCAGTATTATAGTAGTTATATTCTTGTACATAGGGGCAGTATTATAGTAGTTATATTCTTGTACATAGGGGCAGTATTATAGTAGTTATATTCTTGTACATAGGGGCAGTATTATAGTAGTTATATTCTTGTACATAGGGGCAGTATTATAGTAGTTATATTCTTGAACATAGAGGGCAGTATTATAGTAGTTATATTATTTTGCAAAGAGACCATTATTAGGGCTCGTGTGTACGTTGCGTACTTACATGCATTTACGCTGTGTATAGCACTGCAGCATAAATGCATGCGTCCTGCGTTCCCTGTACACTCTATGAAGATTGTGCATGATACGTGTGCACGATGCTTTTTTTGAACGCAGCGATTTGGGTGCTAAAGTTTTGACCAAAATCTGTGCGTTCATAAAATGAGCATGTCAATTATTTGTGCGTTCGGGATGCAGCCCCCGCTCTGTCTATGGTGGGGGCAGCAGTCAGAGAGAAGGAAATCAGCTTTTTTAACAAATACAACTGCATTCATTATGTCTTTCTGCAGCGATTTGATGCGCACATGTGCTGTCAAATCGCTGCAGAATATTCTGCAATTACATGCGCATGAGCCATTACATTAGTGCCATTCTTAGATATAAGGGCAGTATCATAGTAATTATTTTCTTGTCAATTTGGACAGTATTATAGCAGTCAACAATTGATTTCTGTAATAAAGCGATGGCAGGCTTTTGTCAATATGGAAACAAACAAGCAGCTATGGATTATCACCACATATGTTACAATATGCAAAAGAGAAAACAAAAGGATCTTATAGAAATTACAACTCTGCTTTTAAAATTCCCTTTTTGAATATGATTATATTTTTATGATAAACTAGTGCAGTTATCGACATTTACATTGTTAGTAAATTACATATATCCATAATCCAGATACATAGTGTCACAATCTGGCTGCAGGATAGTGAGGGACAGGGGGCTTCTATGCTGTCCCTTATGCTAGCGGACCAAAGGCTATCCCTAACCTCAGTGTTACCACTAATGGTGGAGATGCCAGAGTGCTGTTCCTGGCTATTCGTGTCACACAGAGTTTTGCACAAACTTCGACGACTGTCATGGCGGATTTGGGCCCTGTTCAGATTACATTCATTATTATTATTCAGATTCTGACATTCCGCCCCATGGTTTCACTGGTGTTTGGGATCAACACAGGCAGACTCAGGCGTCGACCTGCTGTGTGCTGGTTCATAGGCAGATTAGCAAGATTTAATCACTGCAGATCTGCTAGCTCCTTTGGTCACATGTTGGAAGGCCTAGACTATTACATCTGCTCCCCTCCAATTGATGCTGGTGGAAACCTTCCACCCATGCCTACTATAGTTTATTGTATGTTGCTCCCAAACTTACTGGTGAAAGTTATGCTCTTTGCTTGGTGCAGTTGTGGAGTTTACCCCTGTTGTTTTGTAGCGTTCTTCTTGTTCTTATTTTTCCTCCTGAACCTCTTGTCTTTACCTGTGTGTGTATATGTTGTGTGATAGAGTTTTGGTTTTCCCTTGTCTGTCTTTATCTGTGGGTTTTGTCACACTCCTTTCCTGTCCCTCCCTGGGGAGAAAGGAAAAGGGAATCAGATCAAGACAGGTCAACAGCAGGGCCAGAAAGGTGACTCCGGCATCTCCACCATCAGAAGTATCCCTGAGATTAGGGATAGCATAACGCTCCTTAGTTTGAAGGACAGCTTTGGAGTCTCGGTTCCCCACTATCCGATAGTCATTGCGACAATTATCCTGACCAAATCTAATCTGTTACCCCCTCTCCAGGGAAAGAAGGGGCAGGAGTGTGATAGTAACACAGATTAAGATAGACAGGGAAAAACCAATACTCAGACACACTACAAACTCACAGCAACAAACTGTGAGAGACTAAGGAGGAGAAAGGCAAGAGCAGAAAGGCAGCAACAAAAAGAGAACAAGGGTAAACACCACAACCGCTAACAGCAATAATGCATAACAACCGCAAGTAAATATCCAAGAAAAAATACTTATTGTCTATAAATAATGTCTAGAAGTGGTCATACTTAATAAAAGGACACAAAGCAGGCCCCAAAGAATGGCCACAAGACAGCAAACTCCTCAATATCAAATGTATATAAAAAAAGGGAAAAAATAGAAGTTTGAAGTGCATGTAAAAAGACACTTTATTTCATGCAACAAGATATAAACATCATATAGGGACAAACAATTGCATAAGGTATGAGACTAGTCACCCTAATTCCAAGACTCACCAGGTAGGTATATTAAAGTGCTAGGGTAAAAATAAAGTGCCAATGTGCATATATTTAATAGTCTCATCTAATAAAGTGAACAATGTCAAGTATATGCAAAAAGCATAAAGGCACCTCAAGAAGGCAATTATTCCAAAATTGGTGATTCAGGGGTACAGGGGGACCTGGTAGTGTGACCACCACCCTTATCTCCAGAATCACGACAACTTGACAGACAGCACCTGTGATTGGTTGAATGCAGATGCTGTCACACAGGCTGGGGGCGCATCTGACTGCAACCAATCACAGATGCCGGTGGGTGGGGGAAGCAGTGAATATGCATGAGCAATGATGAGTGGCCCAGGCAGTGAAGGAGAGGCTGCAGGAGCTATGTACAGCCGCGTGGGAGCAGTGAACAGCCGCGATGTGCACAGCCGCGATGGAGCCTCGTTAAGTATGAATTGCTCTCTTCATTCTTATTTTCTTTATTTTTCCTTTATTTTTTTAACTTCTCAAGTGTCAGATCCAGATCAAACACCCGGAATCCCGGGTACCTCTGAAACCTCATGGATTTGGATTTTTACAGTTTGAGTCCACCCATCACTAATGATGAGTGAAAGTGATTCGCTAACCCACGACATGTGATCAAACAGACTAACAAGCAGACCAGTAGGGATTAACTTTTGCTAGTGTGCCGCCCCCATGCCAGCAGCCAGCCGCTGCTCGGGTCCGGACTTTCCGGTGGGTGGCTCGAGGGTCTCCAGACACTCCGAATTAAAAGGGGGATGGGATGGTGGATGTAGGACGTATATGTACGGGCTGAGCCGTACTAAGTTTGTGACGCCACCCACGGTGTGTGGTGAGATTGGACACCATCGCTGCAGTTACGGGGCACTCAGGGAAGATGTTATGCAGCAATTTGTTAACCCCTCCCTGGGCATGGATGGTGACCCCGGGACCCATTGGGGGTGATTTTGGTGCAGGGAGATGGGTGACCGCTGGGTGCTGGTGTACTCACTATTTAGGAAACACACGAGTTTCTGGTAAACCAAGGTGATAGTGGTCGGTGCCCGCAGCCGGCTGCGTTCTGGTTCCCCCACCCGGCTGGTGGTCTTTGTCTCTCTCCCGCACCTTTGTAGAAAGGTGGACTGCCTGTGCTTGAAACTTCAGGAGTCCGCTCCCGGCTGGTTGTGGCCTAAGGAGCCCTTGCCCGCAGACGCTGGCCAGTGGGATCTCTGAGCCCTGGCGGTGGCCTTTTATCCCCCTCAGTGGGCTGTTGCCTTCTTTTCGGGACTTTGGGTGGGACAGGACCTATAATCCTAGCCTCAATCGGGTAATTAACCAGTTCCAGTAGGTTCTGGTTCCTGGCTTCAGGGTCCGAGTACCTCCTTGTGTGCATGGTTTCCGGTTGGGTCCCCGGTGTAGGTACCGGCGGGATACGACCCTGCCGAACCGTCTTCCCGTCTCCTGCGGACGGAGACCACCGTCTGCCTCCTAGCCAGTGGCACCAGGGCTCCTACCCTGGTACCTGTCAGTTTGCTTCAGGCCTGAAAGAAAGGCCTGACCTCCACACCCTCTGCACTCTGAAACTGCTCTCCACTCACTACTTTCCCGCCCCAGGTTGTCTAAACTCCTCGGTGGGCGTCTTCCTACCGCCTGGTTCTGCCCCCTGGTGAGTCTATCTAGCCCTGAGGGGGGGTGATTAGGGTTTTCTGGTCTGCTGCTGTTACCTGTGAGGGAAGGTGTTGCGCAGGGGCCTATTTGTGGCTACCTGGCCTGGCCAGGGCATCACACTAGCCTGCCTGGGCCAGCTGTGAGTCGACACTCGTATCTCCATGTGCTGATCACAGACCTCAGAGAAGTTAGCGGTTACAGTGCCAGAATCTGTACTCTCCACAGATCCTGACGCCGCCATGACAGTTGGCAATGCCTGCAAAAACCTCCTTATGACACATAGCTAGAAAAGTATAAACTCGTGGCTTATGTCCTCCTTGTCCTTGGAGCCAAGTGAGATACCAAGTCTCTACCATTCCATGAATATTTTGCTAAAGCCTTAAGGAGCCTCAGTAGATGAGTTTTCTCCCGTGAAGACAGTAGGTCTTGTGCCGGCTTCTTTATTATAGATTATTACTGTGCCTTGTGCATAGTTTATGACATGAACATCCATTATTGTGCCCTGAGTATACAGAATATTGTCGCCGTGATATTCTCCGGGATTCAGTCTCTACATTAGAAAAGGAGAAACTTTTATCAGCAGATTCAATGTGGTCGGAGGAGCATTGCATGGACGCGAGGTGCCGTCTGCATGGCCGTGATAAGGGGTTTAACAAATAATAATAATCTAGACTCACACAGGTAGATACAAAAGTACCATTCTCTACGGGAGAGAAACAAGCGAGGTCTACCAGCCCAAATCCTGAGAAAATACATATCAATAAGAAGCTCAGATACAAGGAAGAAAACACAGAGCCCGACATACTGTACACACCCGAATATTATATTTCTCCACCAAATTATTACACAAAGTTGTTCTACATAAATCCTCCAATGCTAAAAAGAACCGAAAGAATTAAAAAATATTCATTCCCTAATAGTTATATAGAAGGGGTCATAAATGTCATTACAAAGGTTCCTTAAAGAAGTCATCGGACAAATACAACCTCTGTCACTGCCTATGTGACAATGTAATCTGTTACGGGAAGTGTTTCTAGGTAAAATATTACTGTATAACTATTATCTGACAATATAACTACTATAATACTGCCCCTATGTACAAGAATATAACTACTATAATACTGCCCCTATGTACAAGAATATAACTACTATAATACTGCCCCTATGTACAAGAATATAACTACTATAATACTGCCTCCTATGTACAAGAATATAACTACTATAATACTGCTCCCTATGTACAAGAATATAACTACTATAATACTGCTCCTATATACAAGAATATAACTACTATAATACTGCCCCTATGTACAAGAATATAACTACTATAATACTGCTCCTATGTACAAGAATATAACTACTATAATACTGCCCCTATGTACAAGAATATAACTACTATAATACTGCCCCTATGTACAAGAATATAACTACTATAATGATCTTTTTATTTAAAATTGCCAACCAAAATTTACAAAATATTTACATTTAAATCATAAAATACAAGAAATACAAGAAATATTGAAGTGATTTCACCTTCACAAAACATTAGGTCTCGGTAACGAATCCTGACACATGAATGTTCCTCCAGCTCAGGTTCCCTATGTTACTCTGTATATCTTTCTTATACACGGTCTTGAGACTTTCTAGGATCTTACACCTGACGTTCTCACAGGACAGGATCTCCTTATTGATGAGCAGGCAGCACCGCGCACACCACAGATGGTAGATGGTCACCACATTTATGATATACAGGGAGCTTCTGCTGTAAGCCCTGAGCCCCGGCTGGAAGTCTCCGTACAGCAGCTGAGGGTACGACTGTCCCACCAGGTGCGGTAACTTTAGCGACCTAGACACAGACTCCCACACTTGAATACTGAAGGGACACTCCAGCAGCAGATGCTCCATGGTCTCCTGTACATTTGGGCACTCATCTCTAGGACAGGATCTGTCTGATACATTCCTACACTTCAGGTTATCTCTGACGTACATTTTACCATGCATCCCCAACCAAGCTACATCTCTCATATGAGGGGGAACTCTGGGGTCTCGCAGGGTTTTTGCCGCCTGTTTTACGTCTAGATGTGGAGCACCCTTCAGTTGTATTTGGGCTCTGAAGTGAGAGGACAGAAGATTTTTGTACAGTTCCTTCCTACTGAGCTGCTTAACATCATCATACAGGATCTTCCATCTAATGATCTTACTTATTACATGGACACCATACCAAGACACGTTATTCTTTATGCGCCCGGAGATCCTCTTGATGGGGTCTCCTACCGACCACACCGACACAAACTGCTGAATCTGTCTCTTAAACAACCAAGACCATGGCGTCTTCTCTAACTTTTTACAAAATGAGAAGTTTTTCATCAAGAACAAGAGATTAAAGAAGAGCTCGGGGCATGGCATGGAGAGGCCGCCCTCCTCATAGGGGAGATAGACAATATTTCTCCTGACCACATTCACTCGGTTACCCCATAAAAAGTGGAAGAAAACATTGGTGAGCCTAGGGAGTAACGTATCAGGCACCGGGAACACCACACTGATATAGAGGAAGAGCGGGAGCAGGAACGTCTTCAGCAGACGGATCTTCTCCTGATACGTCATCCTCCAGTGCTTCCAGCTCTGCACCTTCTGCTCACACACCGACAACCTCTCTTCCCAGTTCACCTTCCCATCGTCTACAGCACCAAACACAACTCCCAAAATCTTTATCTGACCCTGAACTGTCCTAAAGGGCACAGAGAAGACATTCTGGTCATCCCCCAACCATAGAGCCTCGCTCTTCTCCATGTTCACAGAGGAATTAGACACATGGGAGAAAGCTGCAATCTCCTGCTGTAGAGCCGCACAGTCCTCTCTAGAAGTCATCACGACCGACACATCATCCGCATAAGCGCAGAACTTCACATCCTCCACTTTACTCTGCAGGTGACACCGCAACCCTGTAAAATCTCTATGGTCCTGCAACTTTCTAAGGAGAGGATCTAGACTGAAGACATACAACAAAGGGCTGAGAGGACAACCCTGCCTCACCCCCGACATAATCCTGAAAGGCTCGGCCAAATGGCCATTAATCAGCGGCAGACTAATGGCCTCCTTATACAGAACCTGCAACCACTGCACAAACTGCATGGGAAGACCATAATGCGACAACACCTCATACAAGTAGCCATGATGGACTCTATCAAAGGCCTTACTCTGGTCTAACCCCACAATATACGCTCCCATATTGTGCTGCTTAATATACGTCACGGCCTCTCTCACCAGCAGTAATGAGTCCTCTATAGTGCGACCCTTCACACCACACGTCTGGTTGGCGATGAGCAGCTCACCCGCCACCTCACTCAGCCGAAAATACAAGATCTTAGCCAGGATTTTATAATCCGTATTCAGTAAAGACAGGGGACGCCAGTTCTTTAGATCTTTTAGATTTCCCTTTTTTGCCAGAAGGACCAGAACAGATTTATACTGGGACTGTGTAAGCTTCCCAGCAGAGAGACACTCATTATAGACCTGCACCAGATCTGGAGCCAACAAGGCCCTAAACCCCCTATAGAACTCACTGGTCAGGCCGTCCAGCCCCGGGCTCTTGTTGGGCTTTAAGGAGTCAATGCTCCTTTTTACCTCCTCCTCAGTTATGGGCCTGGCCATACTCTCCGCCTGTACAGGGTCTAACGTTGTCCGAGACGTCCCCTTCAGATAGTCTTTAATGCCATCCTCTCTGATCTGGACCCCTTTATACAGATCTCTATAATAGTCCCCAATGATGTTATGGACTTTCTCCTGATCTGACTGCTCCACCCCATTCTCATCCAACAAGCCGGTCATTAGCTTCTTACTGACTCTGTTCTTACAAGCTATAAAGGGGTCCGGAGTATGGACACCCCAACTATCAAACTGTCCCTCTGCCTTGAGAGACTTGAGGCGATCGTACTGTAACTCTCTCATCCTCTGCTTTATCTGGCTAACGTTCCGGCTGTCCACCTCCTCTCCACCATTCATCCTGCTATATAGCCTGCTCAATTGTAGTCTCAAGGTCGAGTATCTCATATACTCCATATTACTGCGTCTTTTAGCTGCACGTATAATAAACTGCTTGATGTCACTTTTCATGATTTCCCACCACTCAGCTGTGTCCTCACACATACACTGCGTGGTCCTCCGCTCATTATAATAGGTGGTAAAGGCATCTCTAAACCCTGGCTCCTGAATTACGGAGCTATTCATCTTCCAGTACCCCTTACCACACACCCCAGTGCCGTCCGAATCCAGTGTCACGCTCACCATACAATGGTCGGAGTACTCCAGAGGGCTGATCCTGTACTGAGAACTTCTCACCTCTCTCTTTATATACACCCGGTCTATTCTACTGGCATTACCGGCTTTATGGTAAGTGAACATCTTACTGGTATGATGGGTTCTAAAAGGGTCTACTAGATGGGCCTGCTGGACTATATTATTAAGAAAGGTCTCATCATATCTCAGTCTCTTGTGACTACTGGTTCGGTCCACATTACATGACACATTATTAAAGTCTCCACACAATAGAAATACTTTTGAAGTAAAACAATATGACTTCAGATGATCAAATAACTCCCTCCGCTCCTTTCTGGTCTGCGGAGCATAAATATTTATGGCTCTATAATGGACGGAGTCCAGCGTAAAGTCCAGCATCAGACATCGGCCCGGACAGATCTCCAAGACTCTATTCACATGAACATCCATAGTATTAAAGAGGATCCCCACACCGTCATTCCTCTCCAGACCGAAGGACCAGAATGACGGCCCGAGTCTCCAGTCTCTCTTAGCTGCATACACATGGGCATTACTCTTCAAATATGTCTCCTGTAAAAAGAAGACATCGGATCTCTCATCAGACAGACGCTGGTATATAGCCTGCCTCCGGTTCCTGGTCCTCACACTGTTCACATTAATAGAGCTTATCCTCAGCCGCATCTAGATCACTTAGACTTCCTGGTCTTCTTCCTCCTTCCACTGCTGTCACCTGTAGTTCCCCACCTCTTTGTGGACACTGGGGAAACAGGATCCACCTCATGAGAGTCACTTTCAGGAACATATGAAGGACTTTGCTCCATTTGTGTCTCTTCTTCCGGTCCTTCTCCCAGTACACTATAACGTCCCGAACTGACTGATAATTCTGGAGGCTCAGAAGTCTTCTGTACAGTTTTTATTTTTCTGGAAGGATTCGCAGCAATATTTTTCCTTTTTACGGTAACGAAACCTTCGTCATCGACACTGGACGAAGTGGCCAGTCCAACTGATTCTGCAGAAGTACTAGCCCGGGGACTGGGCGGTTTGACATAAGGCTTTTTAAACACTTTAGATTTTCCTTTAATGACTGACAGTTTAGTTTTGACTGGTAGGATTTTTGTTCTTCCTTTAGTGACTGATGGCCATTTAGCCCCTTCTTGATTAATTGATGGTAGGTTAGCAGTTGATGGCACCTTAGGGAAGTCTTCAATGACTGGTGGTACCGTAGACTTTTTTTCAGTGGCTGGTGGTCTTTGCAGAACAGCTTTCTTTGGTGGTATCACAGACTCTGGAGCTGATTCAGTGACATCAAGACTGCTATCATGATCATTGCTTACTTCAGGGACAACATCAAGACCTCTGGCAACATCTTCCTGACCTTCCTCCATAGGTACTGGGAAGATCTGATCATTATATTGATTATGTTCAGCAAAAGGACATTCCCTGAATGTGTGCCCTGATTCTGAGCACAGGTTACAGATGACAGGTCCTGTACACTCGCTCTTTACATGCCCCAACTGTCCACATAAGGAGCACTTCACACGAGAACAGTTCATGGCGAGGTGACGGCCTCCACATTTATGGCACCGACGTGGCTGACCAGGGTAGTAGCATATCCCCCTCTCGGAGCCCAAATAGAAGGAGTGCGGCAGATGACAGGTCACACCATTCTGTTGTAGGAGCTGAATCTTCACCGTATAGCCTCCATTCCACAACTGTTCCTCATCATAGATCTTCTCAGGATGACTTTTCACCATACACTGCCGACTCAGCCAGTGCTGTAGATCCGCCAGTGCCACCACCTCAGACCGGAACAGGACAGTGGCCGTCACCTCCTGCGGCTTAGACAGCTGGATACAGTAGAGGTCATCCCAGATCTTATCATCTCTGGTGTCATTATAGATGCTCCAGAACGCATCCAGATCATACTGCAGCTTAAAACTGACATCAAAGACTCTGCTGGGGGGAACGTGTATCAGAGCATGGATTTCAGACGCCTGAAACTTCATGAAACCTTTCAGAAGGACTTTACCAATATAGATTCTGGAAGGGATCTTCTCCTCTGGCCCGGTGTACTTGATCCTCACAGCATTTATTCTTTGAGGTGGAGGGTTCACTAGTCTTGTGACATTGGAGAACAGTCTCCTGGGCTGATGCTGGTCGTCAGATGGGTTAGAGCCGGCATTTTCCCCATTCACAGGCGGATCGGTGCTGGGATTCTCAGCTGCAGGCGGCTCAGTGCTGCCGCTCTCCCCGGCCTTATGCTTACTGGACCCCGATTGTGCTGCAAACATGGCCAACTCCACTACTGATTGATGCTGCACATTACATGCCAGAGAGTCCACCAGCCCCGACTGTTGCACATTACATGCCAGAGAGTCCACCAGCCCCGACTGTTGCACATTACATGGCAGAGAGTCCACCAGCCCCAACTGCTGCACAATATTATCTCCATTGTCTAACACCGACGATCCGGAATCCATTAATACCACGATATTGTCGCCACTTACTGCCACAGACGGCCGAGAGTCCATTATACTTTCTGCTGCCAGAAGGTCTTCATTACTAGCACCACTGAGCGCGGTCTCAATCATATTGCCTAGGGTCTCACCCACCGTGCCGAGCGGGGTCCCACCCACCGTGCCGAGCGGGGTCTCACTTACTGTGCTGAGCGGGATCTCACTTACTGTGCTGAGCGGGGTCTCACTTACTGTGCTGAGCGGGGTCTCACTTACTGTGCTGAGCGGGGTCTCACTTACTGTGCTGAGCGGGGTCTCACTCACTATGCCGAGCGGTGTCTCACTCACTATGCCGAGCGGTGTCTCACTCACTATGCCGAGCGGTGTCTCACTCACTATGCCGAGCGGGGTCTCACTCACCATGCCGAGCGGGGTCCCACTCACTATGCCGAGCGGGGTCTCACTCACCATGCCGAGCGGGGTCCCACTCACTATGCCGAGCGGTGTCTTACTCACTATGCCGAGCGGGGTCTCACTCACTATGCTGAGCGGGGTCTCACTCACTATGCCGAGCGGTGTCTTACTCACTATGCCGAGCGGGGTCTCACTCACTATGCCGAGCGGTGTCTTACTCACTATGCCGAGCGGGGTCTCACTCACTATGCTGAGCGGGGTCTCACTCACTATGCCGAGCGGGGTCTCACTCACTATGCCGAGCGGGGTCCCACTCACTATGCCGAGCGGTGTCTTACTCACTATGCCGAGCGGGGTCTCACTCACTATGCTGAGCGGGGTCTCACTCACTATGCCGAGCGGGGTCTCACTCACTATGCCGAGCGGGGTCTCACTCACTATGCCGAGCGGTGTCTTACTCACTATGCCGAGCGGGGTCTCACCTACTGTCTCTGTACAGGGTGCACTTCCATTCTCAGTAGCAGGAATAATGTTCATTTCATTGTTGCACACAGAGTGCTCTGCAGTTAACCCCTCTTGTGCTGACACACATGGCTCTGCAGTTAACCCATCATTTGCTGACACACATTGCTCTGCAGCATTTTCGGATGTCTCTGACCGCTCACATTGCGCCCCTGATATTAATGCCGCGCTCCTCACCGGATTCCCCTGACTCACAATGTCATACACAGTCTCATAGTCTTTGTCCTTTGATTTAATGAAGCGCTGTCTCTTTACACTCTGGGCTCTGGATTCCCTTTGTTTTTCCTTAGTCCGTGTCTCCACTCTGGTCACAGAGGTCAGGTTTTTCTCCAGTCTTTCTTTCCGCATTGCCAGCTCACGTGTACAGTCATCCAGGCACTCACATTTCATCAGCTTCAGTTTTGGATCACTCTCATTACTAATTTCTCTTTTTAGTCTGCTAATTTGCATTTCCAACTTAAAAATACTTTTCCTTGTATCTTTGGAACTTAATCCAGAAATATTGCACTCAGGTTTACAGGACTCACCAGCCACCATTTCCACTTCTCCACCACCATCAGATCCATGCTGCAGGCCACACTCCAGACTGTGGACTTCTCCTGGATCATCAGCCCAGCTCCCCTCCCCTCCACCTGGGTCTGAGGCCATGGCCTCCGCCCTGCTGAGAGCTCACAAACACACGTCTATCCTCTCCTATGGACAAGAATAGAACTACTATAAAACTGCTCCTATATACAAGAATATAACTACTATAATACTGCCCCCTATGTACAAGAATATAACTACTATAATACTGTCCCCTATGTACAAGAATATAACTACTATAATACTGCTCCTATGTACAAGAATATAACTAGTATAATACTGCCCCTATGTACAAGAATATAACTACTATAATACTGTCCCTATGTACAAGAATATAACTACTATAATACTGCCCCCTATGTACAAGAATATAACTACTATAATACTGCCCCTATGTACAAGAATATAACTACTATAATACCGCCCCTATGTACAAGAATATAACTACTATAATACTGCCCCTATGTACAAGAATATAACTACTATAATACTGCCCCCTATGTACAAGAATATAACTACTATAATACTGCTCCTATGTACAAGAATATAACTACTATAATACTGCCCCCTATGTACAAGAATATAACTACTATAATACTGCTCCTATGTACAAGAATATAACTACTATAATACTGCCCCTATGTACAAGAATATAACTACTATAATACTGCCCCCTATGTACAAGAATATAACTACTATAATACTGCCCCCTATGTACAAGAATATAACAACTATAATACTGCCTCTATGTACAAGAATATAACTACTATAATACTGCCCCTATGTACAAGAATATAACTAGTATAATACTGCTCCTATGTACAAGAATATAACTACTATAATACTGCCCCCTATGTACAAGAATATAACTACTATAATACTGCCTCCTATGTACAAGAATATAACTACTATAATACTGCTCCTATGTACAAGAATATAACCAATATAATACTGCCCCTATGTACAAGAATATAACTATTATAATACTGCTCCTATGTACAAGAATATAACTACTATAATACTGCCCCTATGTACAAGAATATAACTAACATAATACTGCCCCTATGTACAAGAATATAACTACTATAATACTGCCCCTATGTACAAGAATATAACTACTATAATACTGCCCCTATGTACAAGAATATAACTACTATAATACTGCTCCTATGTACAAGAATATAACTACTATAATACTGCCCCCTATGTAGAAGAATATAATTACTATAATACTGCCCCCTATGTACAAGAATATACCTACTATAATACTGCCCCTATGTACAAGAATATAACTACTATAATACTGCCCCTATGTACAAGAATATAACTACTATAATACTGCTCCTATGTACAAGAATATAACTACTATAATACTGCCCCTATGTACAAGAATATAACTACTATAATACTGCTCCTATATACAAGAATATAACTACTATAATACTGCTCCCTATGTACAAGAATATAACTACTATAATACTGCTCCCATGTACAAGAATATAATTACTATAATACTGCTCCCATGTACAAGAATATAACTACTATAATACTGTCCCCTATGTACAAGAATATAACTAATATAATACTGCCCCTATGTACAAGAATATAACTACTATAATACTGCCCTTCATGTAGAAGAATATAACTACTATAATACTGCCCCTATGTACAAGAATATATCTACTATAATACTGCTCCTACATACAAGAATATAACTACTATAATACTGCCCCTATTTACAAGAATATAACTACTATAATGCTGCTCCTATGTACAAGAATATAACTACTATAATACTGCTCCCTATGTACAAGAATATAACTACTATAATACTGCTCCCTATGTACAAGAATATAACTACTATAATACTGCCCCCTATGTACGGGAATATAACTACTATAATACTGCCCCCTATGTACAGGAATATAACTACTATAATACTGCTCCTATGTACAAGAATATAACTACTATAATACTGCCCCCTATGTACAAGAATATAACCAATATAATACTGCCCCTATGTACAAGAATATAACTATTATAATACTGCTCCTATGTACAAGAATATAACTACTATAATACTGCCCCTATGTACAAGAATATAACTAACATAATACTGCCCCTATGTACAAGAATATAACTACTATAATACTGCTCCTATGTACAAGAATATAACTACTATAATACTGCCCCTATGTACAAGAATATAACTACTATAATACTGCCCCCTATGTACAAGAATTTAACTACTATAATACTGCCCCTTAGAACACGAATATAACTACTATAAGGTTATGTGCGCATACTGCATCTTTGTGGTGACCACAAAGATGCACATTCTTGATCCCATAAAATGCACCCTCAGCATGCATTTTTTTTACCGTGTTTTGCCCAGTGTGTTTTTTTTTATATGAAATCAATTGACTGGAAGGGCTCAAAAACGCTGGCAAGAACACAGAAATAATTGACATGCTGCATCTTTATGGGCACCACAAAGTCGCAGCCGAAAAAAAGCTGCAACATGCAGACAGACAAACTGAAATCTCATAGACTTTGCTGGGGAAGGAAATCCATGCAGTTTTGGGACCAAAGCTCCACCCAAAAAAATTCTCAAAAACAAGGCAAAATCTTCCATGTAATAATGTTGTCATATTGCTTTTAAAATTATACATTATATATGATTAATTTCTAGCATACAGTATTTGTTGCACAGCTTCTAGCTTCCCAGTTGCAGAAGAAAGTTCACAGAGCAGATTACATGGGAAAACAAACTCTTTACTCCTGAGAAAACATGAGGTAATGATAACCACAGTCATACAGCACTGCATCAGAAAGAGAAAGTGAAACCAAAAAGAACACAAGAGACTTTCTACAACTCAGTAAGGAAAACTACACAACATCGCCATCTATTCTTAGATCAGCATAAAGTCCTCCTTCACACATTTAAAGACGTCCTCATCTGTTGCATATAACAACGGTATTATCACATTATTACATTTCTTTGTCCGGTTTCAGTTACGTTCTTTCACTTGATGCAGGTTCATTTCGCTGTAGAAAGTGGAGTATTAATATTGGATTGGATAATACACAAACTGATTATATTTCTATGTGGCCCCAAGTTATGGGGTTAACAGCCTCTGATTGATCACAAGGTGCCCGGTTATATAAGGTTTCTGCAGTGAAATATCGCTTCAAGGCTAAATATAAATACAGTGCAGAGCCGTGAATGCACCAATACATCATTGATTTACTATATAATGTTAAAAGTGCAATATTTCCTTTCATTTCCTGATAACCCTCAATGATCTGTAATAAAATCCAACGCAGAGCACTAATTCTAAATGAAACTTTTCATGGCTTGATGACTGCAAATTTCTTTGAGCACATCTCATACTTCCAGCAGAGAAGTTAATTCGCAGGCAAAACGCTGCTGGCTACTGCCACTAGGTGGATCTAACAGCAAATGTATATATGCTGCTCCCTTTGAGTTTCATTAGTATACAGAGAGCTCCCTCTAATGGCAGGCAGGGGCAGGCACAAAGTTGCAAAATTGTTTGCCAAGGAAGCACTTTTCTTACATTGTTTAATAGTATTATGTGCTACAATTGAAACCAGAAACTTCCCTACCCTCTCTATAAAGATACATCTGCAGGTTTTTCCCTCCGCTCTCTATAAAGACACATCTGCAGCTTTTTCCCTCCGATCTCTATAAAGACACATCTGCAGGTTTTTCCCTCCGCTCTCTATAAAGACACATCTGCAGCTTTTTCCCTCCGATCTCTATAAAGACACATCTGCAGGTTTTTCCCTCCGCTCTCTATAAAGACACATCTGCAGGTTTTTCCCTCCGCTCTCTATAAAGACACATCTGCAGGTTTTTCCCTCCGCTCTCTATAAAGATACATCTGCAGGTTTTTCCCTCCGCTCTCTATAAAGATACATCTGCAGGTTTTTCCCTCCGCTCTCTATAAAGACACATCTGCAGGTTTTTCCCTCCGCTCTCTATAAAGACACATCTGCAGGTTTTTCCCTCCGCTCTCTATAAAGACACATCTGCAGGTTTTTCCCTCCACTCTCTATAAAGGCACATCTGCAGGTGATGATGTCACGTCTTCGAAAACTTCAGATTGGCAACATCTGAGTTAATTAGAGACACACCTGTGGATATATTTTACGGCACACCTGAAACACACTGCTTCTTTGTGAAGCATCATGGGAAAGTCAAAAGAAATCAGCCGAGGTCTCAGGAAGAGAATTGTGACTTGCACAAGTCTGGTTCATCCTTGGGTGCAATTTCCAGATACCTGAAGGTGCCCTATTCATCTGTACAAACAATTATACACAAGTACAAACAAGATGGGAATGTCCAGCCATCATACCGCTCAGGAAGGAGATGGGTTCTGTGTACCAGAGAGAAACTTTCTTTGGTCAGACATGTGCCATCAGACATCAACCCAAAAACAAAAGACCTTGTGAAGATGCTGGCGGAAGCTGGTAATATTGTGTCATTATCCACAGTGAAACGAGAAATATTTTGGAGCTGCCATCACATAGCCCTGATCTTACTCCTATTGAACATTTTTGGAAAAGCTGTAAAGGCCGGTGTGAGCAAGGTGACCTCCAGTATGCCTCAGTTACATAAGTTCTGTCAGGAGGAATGGGCCCAAATTCTTACCAACTATTGTGAGAAGCTTGTTCCCTTCCCCCCACCACCGTCATAAACACAGCATGTCTGCTGGGGGAAAGTGTGCACTGATCCAAGGAGATACAGGAATGGAACTGTTGTTAAAAAAACAGTTGTTCCACTCTGGCCTAGCAGCTGAGGGTCAAAAGGTTCATCGTAGCCCTCTGCCAGGGATGGGTGAGTGAACCGAAGACTTTTTACTCCTCGCCTGGGACTGGACACACTTCTATTTTTATGGGTTTATCAGCCCAAGAGCTCATGTGCCCTCTCTCTTTTTGGACACCGGCATCATGATGAGCATACTGGGGTGGTGGGGTGGCAGCTCTTGTGCTGGTGAGGTGGCAGCTCTTGTTGTGGTGAGGTGGCAGCTCTGGTGGTGTTGAGGTGGCAGCTCTGGTGGTGGGGAGGCGGCAGCTCTAGTGGTGGGCAGGTGTGACGCCCTGGCACAGCCAGGTTGTCACAAAAAGAGTTAATCCACCTTGGTAATCTGATCTCACACGATGCAGCATGACAAAGCACAGCCCCCAGTGTAAGGGAAAAGCAGAGGAGAGGGGAGGGGCTGGGGCAGACAGTGTGTGGAGAGGAGACAGGAGAGAGGTCTGGAGTTAGCTCCCAGGCTGGGAGTGAAGCGTTCTCCAAAAGGGCCGGGGCAGGCCGTAGTGAGGAAGGGGCCAGAACAGGTAGCCGGAGCCGGGCGGTGGCCCCTCGGTACCTGGGTACCCGGATCACTACAGGGGAGTGATTCCCCGTCCCCGGCTGAGGAGAAAGAGGAAGAGAGAGAGAGGAGAAAAAGGCACTTTGCTGCAGGGAAGGAAACAACAAGGGCTGCTGCACCGTGTGTGGGACTCTAACACCCCCGTACCGAAGGCTGCGGACACCGGCAATTCTTAGTTCACCAGTGACTCCGTGTGACTTTCTTGTGAGTACACCCGTGCCCTCGGGCACCGCACTGCAGCACTGCGCCCTGCTCCCTGCTTACCCCATCACCGGGCCCCGGGATCACCAACCCCTACCCACGGAGGGGCAACACAACACCTAGCTGCTCCGCTTCACCATCCCTGGGATCCCCGTATTGAGCAGCGGTGGTGCTACACATCACCACAACCGTGGGTGGCGTCACGGACAATATCCCAACACCCAAATACCCCTTTTACTGTGGAGCCTGGGATCACAGACCGGGTCACGCCATCGTGATACCCGCAGAAGTGACTCTGTGGCCCGGATCTGAGTACCCCTGGTCCCCGGGCGACACATTTGGCGTCACGAACAGGATCGAGCCCATCCAGTCACCTGGAGGAAGTGCGCCTTGCCCCGTCCGTCAGCGGCGTCCCGCTGAGGAAAAATCCCGAAGTCCGCCATTTTAGCCGCCATTTTAGGCGCCAAAAACAACAACTTGGCGCCTTCTTCTCCGAGCGGTGGGCGCGAAAAAGAGGCTCCGCCCCCTGAGAACGCGGGCGGAAGTGAAGCTCCGGAGGACCGGAAGCGAAAGAGAAACTTTAAAGTTGCCGGAAGGACTGCTCCCGAGTACCAAGGGGGAGCAGTAGGAAGGAACCGCAGCTTATGTAACAATTACTGTAAAGGCAGGGACGCCAGGACTCTGCCAACATTTGGTTCCTGGAGAGGCTGCCGCAGCGATGCACCGACCCGTTACCCCTGTTACCGGTAGCGGAGCCCGTAGCGCCTGTTGGGGAGGACCCAGACCTGGGGTCCCCAGGCCTCACCTTTGTCACCACCCTGCCACCGGCCCCGGCAGTCCGCCCGGCCGCAACGGAGATGACGACGGCTCCGGCAGTCCGCCCGGCCGCAAAGTACCGGTCCCGTTGACCAATCTGGAACCGTTTCTGGACTGGGGTCAAGGGGTGCTGCCTGGGTTTTAGGGGCAGCACCAAGGCTAGGTTGTTTGGGTGGGTGACTGAAGGACCCGTTACACAGTTATTATTAAAAGTGTTGTTTGTTGTTGCAACGTTGAAGCAATGTGCATCCCGCTGTGGGAAGATTGAAAATGTTTAAAATGTTTTATTCTTTTCCAGTTTTAATAAATGTCGGTGCCTAGCCGGCCCGAGGACGGGCCGTGTTTTACCAAGGGGGTGTGTGACGCCCTGGCACAGCCAGGTTGTCACAGAAAGAGTTAATCCTCCTTGGTAATCTGATCTCACACGGTGCAGCATGACAAAGCACAGCCCCCAGTGTAAGGGAAAAGCAGAGGAGAGGGGAGGGGCTGGAGCAGACAGTGTGTGGAGAGGAGACAGGAGAGAGGTCTGGAGTTAGCTCCCAGGCTGGGAGTGAAGCGTTCTCCAAAAGGGCCGGGGCAGGCCGTAGTGAGGAAGGGGCCAGAACAGGTAGCCGGAGCCGGGCGGTGGCCCCTCGGTACCTGGGTACCCGGATCACTACAGGGGAGTGATTCCCCGTCCCCGGCTGAGGAGAAAGAGGAAGAGAGAGAGAGGAGAAAAAGGCACTTTGCTGCAGGGAAGGAAACAACAAGGGCTGCTGCACCGTGTGTGGGACTCTAACACCCCCGTACCGAAGGCTGCGGACACCGGCAATTCTTAGTTCACCAGTGACTCCGTGTGACTTTCTTGTGAGTACACCCGTGCCCGAGGGCACCGCACTGCAGCACTGCGCCCTGCTCCCTGCTTACCCCATCACCGGGCCCCGGGATCACCAACCCCTAGCCACGGAGGGGCAACACAACACCTAGCTGCTCCGCTTCACCATCCCCGGGATCCCCGTATTGAGCAGCGGTGGTGCTACACATCACCACAACCGTGGGTGGCGTCACGGACAATATCCCAACACCCAAATACCCCTTTTACTGTGGAGCCTGGGATCACAGACCGGGTCACGCCATCGTGATACCCGCAGAAGTGACTCTGTGGCCCGGATCTGAGTACCCCTGGTCCCCGGGCGACACACAGGCGGCAGCCCGGCAGTGGTGAGGTGTCAGCTTTGGTGGTAGGGGGGTGGCAGCTCTGGTGGTGGGGAAGTGGAAGCTCTGTTGGTGGGGAGGCGGCAGCTTCGGTGGTGGTGAGGCGGCAGCTCCGGCGGTTTAGGCATTTCTGAACAGATGAGTTTTCAAGTTCCGTTCAAAGCCTGCAAGGTGTAGCAGATAATTCTAACGTTTTGAGGCAGAAAATTCCAGAAGACAGGGGATGCTTGGGTGAAGTCTTGGAGGCGGTTGGATGAGAAGCAAATGAGTGAGGAGGACAGAAGGAGATCTTAGGAGGACCGGCCGGAGATTACGTGTTGGAGTGTAGCTTGGAGGAGAAAGATTATGGACGGCTTTGTAGGTCAGTGTTAGTAGTTTGAATTGGATGCGGTGGAGAATTGGGACCAATGGAGGGATTTGCAGAGGGGAGACGTGGGGTGGTAGTGAGGAGAGATGTGGATCAGTCGGGCAGCTGCGTATGGACTTTAGAGGTACGAGAGTGTTAGCAGGGAGGCCGCAGAGGAGGATGTTGCAGTAATCAAGGTGGGAGATTATGAGGGCATGCACTAGCATTTTCGTACATTGAGAGCTGAGGAAAGGACGGATTCTGGAATTACTTTTTAGTTGAAGACGGCAGGGGGTGATGAAGGCTGAAAAATATATCATGAGTAGAAAACAAATTATAGGAATATTCTAGAGAATAATAAAATAATAAACACAAATACAGAAAGAAACATATCTGTACCTATAATCTTATAAAGAGTTGGAGTCGCTGCTGAGACCATAGCCGACAATGTCTTCTATCGGTAAGGAATATCCGTAAACATCCCCAGCAGTACAGGGCGGCTATCTATCACACAGAATGACTGTAAGTGAATATTTGCTTGGCTAATATTTAGATATATAATATTTATCCGGATAATAACTCCGTCCTGTCACACACGGAGCGCGCACATTTCATCAGAGGGCACCGAGCGCAGATGAAATGGAAAGTCCTTTATTACAGCAGTATGAGAGAAAACCAAATAATATTACACAAATAAAACACGGAGAACAAGGCAGGAACCCATCAGCCGTCTACACCGATTGTGGATGGAAGTCTCCCGGAGAAAATGGCCCAGGCTGCACCTGCAGAGTAATGTGTGCATCCAGTATTTATATAATACCGCACAAAAGATGATGGCGATAACATTAAATGTGCAATGTACAGAACTTTACTATATATTCACATAATTTCTATATATCAGTCTATTTATCTACAACATCTCTCTATCTATCTGTCACGGCACGGACTAGGGGAAGGTCCGGCATGAACCAAAACACACTACAACAGGGGTTACACCACGACAAACAAGGGGTACACCAGCGACACTAAGAGGGCCCTAAGCCTAGTGAGAGGGAAAATAGACACCTCTTCCACTTAACTTACCTGCCGCCGCACCGGGCCGGGCACTCCTAGCCAGTCTCTATACAGGTTGCTCACCTGTCGCCAAGCAGGAACCTAAAGCCTTGAAAAGACTCTACGATAGTCCCTGGCTAGGGAGTGTGTAGGAAAGGATCACTAGTCCCACCGCTGCACTGAAACAACAGACCAAGGTAAGAAGACAGATGGGGAAAACACAACAACAGACTGGGGCAGTCAGCACCAAGACTGCAGCCACCACAGCAACTTCAACAGAGGGTTTCAGCAGCTGCTTCAACCTCCAGGACCAGCATCCAAATGGCAAAGAGAATAACTGGCACCCTCTGCTGGTAGCAGAGGGTATATAAAGGGACTGGGAGTGGTCCCAAACTGTAAACACCTGAGCTGGTAATTAGCCTGCTTGCTGGCAAGGAATACTGACACAAGGGTCAGTGGGTGCTCTGGCCTGGCTGTCTTAAAAAGACTAAATGGACCAGGGCTCATTCCACTAAATGCTCGCATTATTTTTCCGTGGGCAAAATACTACTCAGACAACACAGGGTGAGTGAACATTGGTAAGACATTTTTGGTTCACCAACAGGCAAAAACATATTGTACATTCTGAGCAAGAACACAAGATGGTACAAGCAACAGAGTCTCACTCTTCCGCTGGTCCACCAGGGGTTAGAGTCTTCATGACTTCAGGGAGCCAGGGCCACTATCCAAGCCAGCGGCATCCTGCTTTTGGTGGGCACCCACTGAGAAGAGATAGGAAGAGTTCTGTGAACCTTAAGATCGAACCGTGGATCCTAAACTAAAATCCTGTAGAGCATCCGAAGTGAATCAGTTCTGTGTTTCCTCAGTTGGAAGCGAAGCTCCTCAACTGAGATGATATAGAATCCTTCTCTTGGTACAGTTCTGTGATTCCCCAGTTGGAGCCAAAGTTCTTCGACTGGGGGTGTGACGCCCTGGGCAAGCCAGGGGTCACAGGTCACTGCACCACCACACCCTACATCCCAGTCAGGAACACCAAGGCTACCAAAATCCTTGTTGCCTTCCTCCAGGGACTGATGTTCACACCAGGGGGTGGGCCAGGCGGTTGGCTCCGCCCACCGAGGAGTACACAGCCCTGGAGGTGGGAGGAACCAGGCAGTTTAGCTCAGGCAGAGCTGGAGTGAGGAGGGGAGTCTAGTTAGGGGAGTGAAGGAGTAAACAACAGAGTCTAAGTGAAGTAAAAGTGAAGTGGTAGTGGAGCAAAGAAGAAAAGGAACAAAAGAGAATGTAGAAAGGTCCTGAAGTTAGTCCAGCTAAGTGCAGGACAGGTCAGCAAGGTCAGCAACAGCGGTGATCGTCTGGAGGGGGACTGCTCGGAGGTTGCTGGAAGGACCGCGGTCGAGTAGTGGCCGTTGGTCTGGAGCAGTATACGAAGGACAGTCAGCACCAGGGCAGGGGCCACTCGGACCCCGGCAAGGCTAGGAGTCGCCATAATTTGCCGAATCCGTCAGTGAAGGGGACGTTGATCCCCCAACAACCAAGTCCCGATTGAAGACAACCGTCCAACCATTAGTGAGGAACAACGCCACCGCCAGGGCACCAGCTCCTCAGGGCCAGCGTCTGCGGGCAAAGTAGGGCTCCTCCGGCCCATATCCAAGCCGGGGAGTGGGTTACCGGTGGGAACCCATCGCTACCAACTTAGAAACATCAGGTGCAGGTCAGAGGGACATCACCATTACCTGCTGGGAGAGCAAGTGCAGCCGTCCATGGGAACCGTCTTTCCAGCCGTGTGGTTTACCGTAAAACTGTGTCAACGTCTCAGGCTGAGTGAGTACCACAGTGCCACAAGGCACAGCGCTGCCCCCGCGTCCCTGCGCCCACCAGGCCCTGCACCCTTCCACACCATCACTGGGCCCCGGGATCACCAACCCCTTCCCACGGAGGGGCAACACAACACCTGGCTGCTCCGCATCACCACTCCCGGGATCCCCATATTGAGCAGCGGTGGTGCTACAAATCACCACAACCGTGGGTGGCATCACGGACAATAAACAATCCCCACACCCAACAACCCCCTTTCACTCACGGGCGAGGAGTGCCGCTCGAGAACCCCCGGGATCCGGCCCACCGCTCGAGCCACCACTGAGCAGCAGCAGCCGGACCCGAGCAGAGGGGTGAGCGCAGTGCCGGCACCCTCCTCCCCGCCCGCGACAACTTGGCGTCACGAACAGGATCTTACCGCTCTGCCGTTGGGTAGAGGTGCGCCTTGTGACCGCCGGAGATATCTGGCTGAAAATTTCCAGAAGTCGCCATCTTTGGCGCGAAAAGTTCCCGCTCGAGCGTCTTCTCGAGTAGCAGAGGCGCGAAGGCCAAAACTCCGCCCCAATAGAGGAGTGGCCGAAAAGAAGCTAAGGGGGACGAAATGGCGGCTGGCCGCATGTGAGCGCGGCTGTGGAAGCAGGGACGCCAGGACCCTGCGGCCATTTATTGGTTCCTGGAAGAGGCCGCTGCTAAAGATGCTGAGTCTGACCAACAACACCGTGGTCCCCGCGCCCGGCTTTGGCGGCGTGGGTGGAAGTCCGGACCGCCCAGCTAAGCAGCCGTCTGCAGGTCCGCATGCAGCTCCTCCTGGAGGAGTGGGAGGTCGACATGGTGGAAGTGGTGGCTGCTATGTGGAGATGCGAGGTGGAGGAAGATTTGGAGGAACGGGTAAGAGACCCACGTCCCTGTATTCCCGAGGGATCGGCCGCTGCGGCTGAGGGGCCCGGCCTACACCCGTTCACCCTGCTGCCTCTCCCGCTACCCGAATTAGCTGCTGCTGCCCCGCCACTAGGCCCGCTACCACCACCACCGGTAGCGGTACCCTGCCAATCCGCCCCGGCGGACCGACCTGCAGCAGAAGCTCATGACCACCCTGAACCGCTTCTATGGAAGAAGCCAAAGGCTGAGCCCGTCAGCAAAGATGCACCGGAGGCACGGCGGGGATGCAGCTGCCAGGAGGCAGAGGAGGCCATGTCACAGCGGGGTCCCTCATTACTGAAGGTGCCGGTCGTAGCCGACACGGAGGGACTCTGGCTGGGTCCGTCCCCCGCACACGCTGAACCGGAGCAAACAGAAAGTACTCCCGGCTGGGAGCGGCGGCAACAGCAGCTGCGCAGGGAGATCGATGCCCGAGAGGGGTGTAGAGCGGATGTGCATGCCCGCATGTATATGGAAGAAGATCGCCTGCAGCGAGCTACCATTGGGGTCCAGAGCGGTGCACCATGTGAAGGTGGCACTAGAGCCCCACGAGTGAGAATGGACTGTTAAGCCGCAAAAGGCAGCGGAGCACCGTTGCACAGTCCCCGTTGGGACCACCAGAGTGTTGTTTGAAAGTTTAAAAAGTTTGTTGAAAATGATAAGAAAAATGATGATTACCGAGTACTTCACCTGATTCTTTGTGATTGAACCGGCCAGAGCCGGCACCGTTGTCCCCGTGGGGACCGTTCAAAAAGTTAGCATGGGAACTATCCATGGACAAGCCCGTGAACTTGCAGGGCAACCACAAACGTTAAGTGGCTTGTAAATATGTTGTTTTACTGTACCGTTTTCCGCAGCTGCCGCCTCCAGAGAGGCAGGTTGGAGGGAGGGCCCTCAGCAGAGCAGGCTGGGGCCCAGCCACCAAAGGAACCGGTGGCTACCCTCTGGAGGGGAAGGACAGATCCCGCTCGGGTGACTTGTGCTGGACTGTTGGTCAAGGGGTGCTGCCTGGGCTTTAGGGGCAGCATCAGGGCCAGGTTGCTTGGGTGGGAGAGAGCGGAAACCGTACCCGTAAAACAGTTTAGTAACGTTTAAGAAATGTGCCTCCTGTTGTGGGAAGATGTTATGATTTATATGTTATCTTTTTACATTTTACAGAAAATAAAACCGGTGTTGGACGGGCAGCCCGCGGACGGTCTGCATTTTGCTAAGGGGGAATGTGACGCCCTGGGCAAGCCAGGGGTCACAGGTCACTGCACCACCACACCCTACATACCAGTCAGGAACACCAAGGCTACCAAAATCCTTGTTGCCTTCCTCCAGAGGCTGATGTTCACACCAAGGGGTTGGCCAGGCGGTTGGCTCCGCCCACCGAGGAGTACACAGCCCTGGAGGCGGGAGGAACCAGGCAGTTTAGCTCAGGCAGAGCTGGAGTGAGGAGGGGAGTCTAGTTAGGGGAGTGAAAGAGTAAACAACAGAGTCTAAGTGAAGTGAAAGTGAAGTGGTAGTGGAGCAAAGAAGAAAAGGAACAAAAGAGAGTGTAGAAAGGTCCTGAAGTTAGTCCAGCTAAGTGCAGGACAGGTCAGCAAGGTCAGCAACAGCGGTGATCGTCTGGAGGGGGACTGCTCGGAGGTTGCTGGAAGGACCGCGGTCGAGTAGTGGCCGGCGGTCTGGAGCAGTATACGAAGGACAGTCAGCGCCAGGGCAGGGGCCTCTCGGACCCCGGCAAGGCTAGGAGTTGCCATAATTTGCCGAATCCGTCAGTGAAGGGGACGTTGATCCCCCAACAACCAAGTCCCGATTGAAGACAACCGTCCAACCATTAGTGAGGAACACCGCCACCGCCAGGACACCAGCTCCTCAGGGCCAGCGTCTGCGGGCAAAGTAGGGCTCCTCCGGCCCATATCGAAGCCGGGGAGCGGGTTTCCGGTGGGAACCCATCGCTACCAACTTAGAAACATCAGGTGCAGGTCAGAGGGACATCACCGTTACCTGCTGGGAGAGCAAGTGCAGCCGTCCGTGGGAACCGTCTTTCCAGCCGTGTGGTTTACCGTAAAACTGTGTCAACGTCTCAGGCTGAGTGAGTACCACAGTGCCGCAAGGCACAGCGCTGCCCCCGCGTCCCTGCGCCCACCAGGCCCTGCACCCTTCCACACCATCACTGGGCCCCGGGATCACCAACCCCTTCCCACGGAGGGGCAACACAACACCTGGCTGCTCCGCATCACCACTCCCGGGATCCCCATATTGAGCAGCGGTGGTGCTACAAATCACCACAACCGTGGGTGGCGTCACGGACAATAAACAATCCCCACACCCAACAACCCCCTTTCACTCACGGGCGAGGAGTGCCGCTCGAGAACCCCCGGGATCCGGCCCACCGCTCGAGCCACCACTGAGCAGCAGCAGCCGGACCCGAGCAGAGGGGTGAGCGCGGTGCCGGCACCCTCCTCCCCGCCCGCGACAGGGGCATGTAAAATAATATTAATAATAGTGACAGAAGCAAGGATCTTTTATAGCTCTCAGTTCTTAATTCAGGGTATTGTGTCTTACAGGATTGGTGGAGATGGCTGCTTTCTCATTTGTCACAATTTCAATCCGACTGCATAATTTTCCTCTGAACTATGCAGTCAGAAGGGCTGAGGCAATACACATTTATAGAAAATAGCGCTTCGATCAGTCTAGGAAGAGACAATGGTTGACTTCTCTTGATTTAATAAACAATAGGACCCCTACGTCTGGCATAATTAAGAACAGTTCACCCCGCACACAACTGGACAGATGCTGTCATCACAGGGGCTATAAGTCTATGGCATATCATAGTTCTCCTTCTCGCAGACTATGGCATGCACTCACATACTGTGCTGCTATCTCTACTCCACTTCTTCCCCCAGCAGGATATATTTTTGATTTCCCCTTCAATGGTGCTGAAATCAGGGAAGAAATCAAAGAGCCTCCCAAAGTCAGTGTCCCTCACTTCTGAGTATTTGGTGCAGTGTAATAGGAGGTGGGTTTCATGCTCCAGGGCCTCCAGTTCACAGTGTGGGAAATGTCTGTCCTCCATGGGCTTGTAGCTCTGCTTGTGTCGGCCGGATTCGATGGCTAGACTGTGGGCACTGAGTCTATATCGGCTCAGGGTCCTGCGGTCTCTGGGGTACGAAAGTTTGTCTAGATCTGAAGCCGGTCTGTAGTCCCTCTGTAGACTCCAATATGTGGTCAGTTTCTTTGAGGTGATGATATTATTCTTCTAGTCTTTGACATAGGTCTCCTGGTCATTTTCTACCATCTTCCTTATTTTGGTCTTTGTCAGGCAGCTGTGATTGGTGGTTTGGTCCGATTGGGTTTGGGTGAGCTCCTGGTTCATGTGGACCTCCTATATGTAGAAAGGCTTTATGGTGGTGGGAGCTTAGACTGCTACAACGTAGGTGAGCCGGAATGACAGCACCCTCTCCAGGACTGCTAGGTTTAGAGGAAATCTCCCCTGTTCAGTCAGGCAGGCGCTGTTGGAGGTGCTCCTATGGACCTGGAAAAGGACCTTACAGATTTCCAGATGGAATATTTATGTTGGTTTGGAATCCAACCTTGACCAGTTTTCATATGTGTGAGGGTCCTAGACTTCATTGCTGTACAGGAGTTTTTTTGGTGATGATGGAATCAAATATTTTTAGCCAGACGCTCACTGGTAGCTGCAGATGGTAGAGTTTCCTATGGATGGCATAAAAGGTTTTGCAGGCCTTGTCTTTTAGGGTCTCTATGGTGTGTTTGAATCTTCTTGATTGGCGAATTTCCAGGCTCAGTTAGGTGTATTTGTTCATTCATGTAAGTGCACAGTTGTTGAACACAAATGAGGAGTGTTGTTCCAATTTTGACTTTATCTTCTGGAACAACATGATGTTGCTTTTCTTTGAGTTGATTGGTAGTGCAGATATGGTGCTGAATTTCTTCAAGATTTGCAGGTTGTTTTAGAGGCCTTTCTCGGTTGGCGACAGCAGTTGTAGTTCACCTGCATACAACAGAAATGTTACACCGCGCTATTCCCTTTATTAGCTGCGCGGAGCTGTCAGGAGCGGTGGTGTATTCTGCAGCTCCGGTCACCTCCATGCAGCACAGCTGGATGCGACGCTGGACCATCCTGGAGTACGCCGGACATGGAGGGCTTTTTCGGGCTTATTAAATTGGTGAACAAGGCAATTTGTTAGTGTTTTTTTTTTCTAATAAAGGATTTTTTCGGGTGTGTGTGTTTATTTACTGTAATTTACAGATTAATCATGGAAGGTATCTCGGGGAGACGCCTGACATGATTAATCTAGGACTTATTGGCAGCTATGGGCTTCCAATAACTCCTTATTACCCCGATTTGCCAACGCACCAGGGCAAATCGGGAAGAGCCGGGTACAGTCCCAGAACTGTCGCATATAATGTATGCGGCAATTCTGGGCGGCTGCTGACTGATATTGTTAGGCTGGGGGGCTCCAAATAACGTGGGGCTCCCCATCCTGAGAATACCAGCCTTCAGCCGTATGGCTTTATCTGGCTGGTATTAAAATTGGGGGGGACCACATGCCGGTTTTTTAAATTATTTATTTATTTATTTTACTGAACAGTATAGACACGCTCACTGGCTGCTGTGATTGGGTGCAGTGAGACAGCTGTCACTCAGCGTGGGGGGCGTGTCTGACTTCAACCAATCACAGGCGTCTGTGGGTGGGAAAAGCAGGGAATACGAGATTGATTAATGAGCGGCCGGCATATTCAAAGTAATTGTTGCCGCGTATTCTCTGCACAGCTGTTCCTTGCCGCGCTGGTGATCGGGGAGCGGTAAGTATGAGAAACGGCTGCTCACTTCAGTCCCTCGGGGGATTAGCGGTCACTGGTGATTCCTTCACAGGTGACCGCTAATCAGTACGCGGCACCCAGACAGAGCCGCGGCATGACAATGAAGTCGGGTGAAGTTCACCCGAGTTCATTCTCATCGCGCAACTCTGCTGTCAGCCGACATGTATCAACGACATTGTGCAACACACAAACGGACATTCTACACGGACATTCCACGTACACATACACGGGCATTTTACACACAAACACGGACATATTACACGTACACATACACGGGCATTTTACACACAAACACGGACATTTTACACGTACACGTGGCTCGCATACGCCATCACACGGATACCATACGTACCAGAGAAACGCCCCAAAAAAAGGGAACACGGACCCGAAAAACGGACCGTGTCACACGAACGTTTTTTTTGCGGAAGTGTGTTTTAGGCCTGTGACAGCGAGAGAGCAACAATCCTGAATGTGCAGGGAGCAGGAGCCGGCGTCTGACAGCCTGCGGTAAGCTGTAACCAAGGTAAACATCGGGTAACCAAGGTGGTTTGATACCAGCCTCCGCAGCTCTCACACTGCCAGTGCCGGCTCCTGCTCACTGCACACGCTAAGCTAAGCGGTGTGTGCTGGCAACTAAGGTAAACATCAGGTAACCATACCCGATGTTTACCTTAGTTATCAGTGTCCGCAGCTTCCAGACGCCGGCTTCGTGCAAGCGCAGCATCGCTTCCATGTCGCTGCTGGCTGGGGGCTGGTCACTGGTTTCTGGTGAGATCTGCCTGTTTGACAGCTCACCAGCGACCATGTAGCGACGCAGCAGCGATCCTGACCAGGTCAGTACGTTGGTGGGATTGCTGCTGCGTCGCTAAAGTGTGACGGTACCCTAAGTGTCATCTTCTGATGGCCTGATTTTAGGTGAATGGCTTTGTTTTCAGGTTTCTGTGATAACATTGGTGGTTTCTGTGATTTTATTGTCGAAGGGCTTTTATGGGAATTTGGATGGTGTTGAGTCTAGGCCTGGGGTTTCTGCTTAGTATGATGACCATCTGCTCTTTGACCATAAGGAGGAAACCGGTTACCACAGTCCCGATCATATGGAACTAACTGCACAGTTACTTTGTGTAGTCTCGGGGGAACAATTGGACAGCGCACATGGAACGGAAGTTGCCTGGCAAAGCCAGCTGTACATGCTTGATGAGGACTGTGGTGGCCGGGAAGACAGAACAGAGGTTGCCGGGTGATGTCGGCTGCCTGTTGCAGTTACTTTGGCCTGGTAGTAGTGGGGGGCATTTGGATGGCACACATGGAACGGAAGTTGCTGAGTGATGCACAGGGCTGTGTGCCAGGCCAAGGGTTGGTCTGTGAAGAATAATACATTAGTTTATGTTCGACGGGGTCACTATAACCTGTAATCCCTTGTATTTTTCTGCTGACCGCTTTGTACATTATCTTTTTATTGGATTTTCATGAATAAACCCCGATGATTTTAAAATCTACACTCTGAGGACTGCGCTGGACTTCTTTTTCCTATACTTGTGAAATTAGGTACAAGTGAAATTATGAAAAAAAAAATCGTAATTGTAGATGACAATATACACAATATTATATATATATATACATATATATATATATGTATATAAAATATATAAATCTGAGTGTATGTGTGTACGTATGTATGTATGTGTGTGTGTATGTATATATGTATGTGTGTATGTATGTCTGCTAAAGGAATCTCTCCAACAAACCTGCCTCCATTAAAGTGAATGGAGCTGCGAGCTATTAGGTTATTAATAGCAGCTGTGACTGGTTGCTATAGGAACAAAATAAATTGTTAGTATAAGAAGCTTATGTATGAGGTAATAAGGTGTGGGTGGGGAGACGGATAGAGAAAGACAGAAAGAGACAGACAGACATAGGCACAAGAAGGAGGGGAGCCAGCACGATCTGAAAATGGCATGCATCATATAAAAAGTGAAAATTCACAGATTTATTCCAACTGTACTGTAATATAAATGAGATTTTTAGCAAATAATTGATCAATTCTTTGAGCCACCCCTGCCAACGTCACGACAAATCTCAATAGGGGGGTCCTACACTATATTCTGTATTTCATGTGCCATGCGGCCTCCTAGATAAAGTTAAAAGCAGAACCATAATGGAGCACACATACCTGTAACCTGTATATAGCCGCTTCTATGTTGCAAAAAAGGCAATTGTGGATAGAGGTCAGCCCAGGTCCCAGCATGTGGAGCAAGCTCTGCACCATACCAGGACTATATCACAACTGATCCTCCCAGTGCCAAACAGCAACCATTGATAAAGGTGGACCAGATCCAAGTATGGTGCTTAATTAGCAATGCCTGTGGAAAGGGTGAGGCAACTGAATGTGAACAGCTACCAACAGGAGGAATATATTGCAAACCAAGATCAGGCGTGCATAGCATGGTGGTGACCAGCCACCAGACATTTGTAGCATAACTACAACCAAACAGAGAGAGAGGGGAGCCAGCACGATCTGAAAATGGCATGCATCATATAAAAAGTGCAAATTCACAGATTTATTCCAACTGTACTGTAATATAAATTAGGTTATTAATAGCAGCTGTGACTGGTTGCTATAGGAACAAAATAAATTGTTAGTATAAGAAGCTTATGTATGAGGTAATAAGGTGAGGGTGGGGAGACGGATAGAGAAAGACAGAAAGAGACAGACAGACATAGGCACAAACAGAGTAAGAGGCACACAAGGAAAGAGACAGACAGACAGAGATAGACAGACAGGGAAAGGGACAGAGAGAGAGAGACAGACAGACATCGGCACAGACAGAGTGAGAGCCAGACAGACACAGACAGACAGGGAAAGAGACACAGACAGGCAGAGGCAGACTGGGAAAGAGACGGTTAGAGAGAGACAGAAAGTGACAGACAGACATAGACACAGACAGAGTAAAGGTCCAGTCACACTAAGCAACTTACCAGCGATCCCAACAACGATAGGGATCGCTGGTAAGTTGCTAGGAGGTTGCTGGTGAGATGTCACACTGCAACGCTCCAGCGATCCCACCAGCAACCTGACCTGGCAGGGATCGCTGGAGCGTGGCTACACAAGTTGCTGGTGAGCTCACCAGCAACCAGTGACAAGCCCCCAGCGCCGCGTGGAAGCTGCTGCGCTTGGTAACTAAGGTAAATATCGGGTAACCAACCCGATATTTACCTTGGTTACCACCGCACGGAGCTACACGTGCAGAGAGCAGGGAGCAGCGCACACTGAGCGCTGGCTCCCTGCTCTCGTAGTTACAGCACACATCAGGTTAATTACACGATGTGTGCTGCAGCTAAATGTGCACAGAGCAGGGAGCAGCGCACACCGCTTAGCGCTGGCTCCCTGCTCTCCTAGTTACTAACTAAAGAATGTATGTCTGGAACACCAATGGTGTGAACAGGGTGCAAGACTCAAAAATATACAACTAAACAATAGGATAAAGAGTTGCACACCAGTCACAATGTATAGGGGAATAATGAAAAGCATAACTGCTATAGGAATACTAGACTGAAAAATACAATGGACTATGTGAAATAAGTGAAAAATATGAAAATGGTATCTGCATAACTGCTATGAAAAATAGGAATGAGAGATATTTAGCCATTGTATTGATCAATGCAAAGGAGCCCCAAAACCAAACGCCAAGGTAATCTCTATTTTTGGGGTCCCTAACCTATGTGTAACCTCACCTGCAGTTAAAAACTTGCTCTGTATGGGAAGCAAGGGACCAAGCTATATATGTGTGTGAAATAAGACACATGGCTATGGGTGGGGCAGGGTTCTCAGACAAAAAGTGCATACTAACTAAAGAACCCTGTTCACACCATTGGTGTTCCAGACATACATTCTTTAGTTAGTATGCACTTTTTGTCTCAGTTATGCAGATACCATTTTCATATTTTTCACTTATTTCACATAGTCCATTGTATTTTTCAGTCTAGTATTCATATAGCAGTTATGCTTTTCATTATTCCCCTATACATTGTGACTGGTGTGCAACTCTTTATCCTATTGTTTAGTTGTATATTTTTGAGTCTTGCACCCTGTTCACACCATTGGTGTTCCAGACATACATTCTTTAGTTAGTATGCACTTTTTGTCTGAGAACCCTGCCCCACCCATAGCCATGTGTCTTATTTCACACACATATATAGCTTGGTCCCTTGCTTCCCATACAGAGCAAGTTTTTAACTGCAGGTGAGGTTACACATAGGTTAGGGACCCCAAAAATAGAGATTACCTTGGCGTTTGGTTTTGGGGCTCCTTTGCATTGATCAATACAATGGCTAAATATCTCTCATTCCTATTTTTCATAGCAGTTATGCAGATACCATTTTCATATTTTTCACTTATTTCACATAGTCCATTGTATTTTTCAGTCTAGTATTCCTATAGCAGTTATGCTTTTCATTATTCCCCTATACATTGTGACTGGTGTGCAACTCTTTATCCTATTGCTCTCCTAGTTACAGCACACATGGGGTTAATTTCCCGATGTGTGCTGCAGCTAAATGTGCACAGAGCAGGGAGCAGCGCACAATGCTTAGCGCTGGCTCCCTGCTCTTCTAGCTACAGCACACATTGGGTTAATTAACCCGATGTGTCCTGCAGCTACATGTGCACACAGCAGGAGCCGGCAGCACAGGCAGTGAGAGCGGCGGAGGCTGGTATCAAAGGTAAATATCGGGTAACCAAGGACAGGGCTTCTTGGTTACCCGATGTTTACATTGGTTACCAGCCTCCACAGAAGCCGGCTCCTGCTGCCTGCACATTTAGTTGTTGCTGTCTCGCTGTCACACACAGCGATCTGTGCTTCACAGCAGGACAGCAACAACTAAAAAATGGCCCAGGACATTCAGCAACAACCAACGACCTCACAGCAGGGGCCAGGTTGTTGCTGGATGTCACACACAGCAACATCGCTAGCAACGTCACAAAAGTTGTTCGTTAGCAGCGATGTTGCTAGCGATGTTGCTTAGTGTGACGGGGCCTTAAGAGTCAGACAGGGAAAGAGACAGACAGGGAAAGAGACAGAGAGAGAGACATCTATATATATATATATATATATATATATATATATATATATATATATATATATATTTACTGAACATTCATCCTTCTACTTTATTGGAAAGTGATTATTGCTCCTTTTCTGTGCCTCTTGATCCCTTTTCTCTTATAGAAGGCTGTGGATCTTTTCTATGAAGCATCCAGCAGTCGTCCCCATCATGTTCACGTTCCATCCTTCTTGGTATCCTTCTTACAGCTTCTTTATATCCTGACGAAATCTTTCTCCTTGCCCTTTGCTATCAGCACCAAGGACTTCAGGAACGTATTCCAAAAGGGAATGTAAAAAATGTCACTTCAAATTCATCAGACGACCCATGGCTTTGAAGCATTTCGACATGTTCTCTGCGATGGACTTAAATTTTAGTTCTTTGTTGTTACCTAGAAATTTCTTCACAACTTCTTTAAAAGAAACCCAAGCCATTTGCTCAATAGCTTTCATTCTTGTTTCGAACACATCGTCCTTAATGAGTTTCTGAATTTCCGGACCCACCAAAATGACTTCCTTCAATTTTGCTTAGGACAGTACCTGAAACTTGATACACAGGTACTTACGGTAAGTCTCTCCTTCTTTCAGTGGAGTTTTCACAAACTGCTTCATCAGTCCACGCTTATTTTGGAGTGGTGGCAGGAGAGCTTTGATGGGATCAACTAAACTTTCCACAAATATGTTCCTGAGTCCAGGCTGAAAAGATCTTCTCATTGGCCAACTTTTTTGGCTCTAGTGAGGAGTCCTTTCTTGGCTGTCTCATTCATACAAATACCATGGATACTTTGTGTCTCCTTCGGCTGCCCAAGAAGCAAAAAGAGAACTTTCAGATCCCCCCATGATGAATATCGTTGTTCCTCATAGTTAAGTTTCTTGAGAAAAAGTCGATGTATAATTCAAAGTAATATTGTGGTACCGTGTTAGCCAGAAAAATCTCAACTTTTTCTCAAGAAACTTATCTGAGGACCAACGATGGTCAATATGCGGTGATCTGAAAGCTCTCTCTTTGCTCCTTGGTCAGCTGGAGTAGACACAAAGTACCCATGCTATTTGTATGAATAAGACAGCCAATAAAGGACTCTTCACTGGAGCTAAGAAAGTTGGCCAACGAGAAGATCTTTTCAACCTGGACTCAGTAACATATTTGCGGAAGTTTAGTTGATCCCACCAAAGTTCTCCTGCTGTTTTTGGGGCATAAGTATTTGAATTGAGAAAAAGTCTAAATTCTTTTAGCTTTTCCTCAAGTGTCCAGAACGCCCTACAGACCCTGAAGCATACTTTCTGCCGTTGTGCAGTAGCAGTTTTCAGCCTTTTTTTGGGGGATGAGTCAATAGTCTCTACTCACTCACATCAGCCCAGGATCATCACTGCAACACAGTAGAGCACCATCTTGAGAAAACTATGGAAGAAAATCTTTTGGAACCCAATGGAATTCTGTTCTTTTGGAAGATTATGGAGTCAGTGTTAGTGAAAAAACTGTACGTGATGGAATTTTTTGGACATTTTTTACTGAGTTCAGCGATCGAAAGTATATAAAATCCTGTGATCCGTCTCCATGCACATGATCCCGGATTCCTTGCACATTGCTCCTTGTCGCTGTCATGTACAATCTCTTATATCTTCTCCTATTTCTTTCATGTACCGCAGTAATAAAGTTGTTGACAAGTTCTGCTATTTAATCCAATTCTTGTGAGACGTATTACCTGGGGGGAACATAGAAATGTAATTATGTTTTTTTTTCTCCTTTTAACAAAAAAAGGTTTTGTTCCTTATGAAAATCTACTTTTGTTCAGATAAAATAATGAAAGTGCGTTTGAGCTGTCGTGTAAAGCGGCAGGTAAGTGGCTTCATTAGAAGGAAAATCACACAGGCAGTAGGATCTTACTGATCTTAAAGGCGCTAAACATATAAAACGGTTTTCTTCTGTTGTGTCTGGTCCAGGACCAGGGAGGGGAAGGGGTATCCTATAGTTCTTCAAAGGAAACCAAAGGAAAAAGTTCTGGAGCCTCATATTTTTATCTATTCATAGAATAAGTTACCGTTGCCAATCGGTTTTACTGCTGAGAACCTCACTGATCCCCAGAATATTAGTCCCTATCCCCAGTGAACAAAGCAGATAGCATGTGTGGCGCCCTGGACTAGCCAGGTAGCTACAGACAAAACACACAAACACCCCCACCCCCGGACAGTTACATTAGTCAGACACAAAATCCTTGTTGCCTCCCTCCAGGGTCTGATGTCCACACCAGGTGGGGCGGAGCCAGGCGGTTGGCCCCATCCACCGAGGAGTTCACAGGCCTGGAGGCGGGAAAGCAGACAGTTGAGTTCAGGAAGTGCAAGTGAGAGGTCACGTACTTCGAGTGTCTGGGTTGGAGACCAGGCACTGAGAGCAAGGTTGGCTGACGGTGGTGGCCGTCTGCAGGAGTTGGTGGAACTCCGCAGAGCCGTAAGGACCGGGGCTGGGCGGTGGCCCACCGGTACCGGATCGGGGAACGGAGTGAAGCTAAGCACACAGGCAGGGCCATCGGACCCCTACCAGGCTTGGAGCCGCCGTCAATAGTCAAATCCGAATGTGAGAGGAACCCCCGGGTTTCCCTAACGACCAAGTCCCGATTGAAGGCAACCGCTCACACCGTGAGGATATACAGCCACCGCCACTGGCTAGAAATCCAAGGGCCAGCGTCTGCGTGCAAAACGGGCTCCTCTGGTATCTATACACCGGGGAGCGGACTACCGTTGGGAAGCCATTGGAGTCAACACAGTACACAAAGGTGCAGGGAGAGACAGCCACCATCACCTGTCCGGGGAGAGACAGTGCAGCCAGCTGTGGGACCCATCCATCCAGCCGTTTGGTTTACCGGAGACTTTGTGCATCTATTGCTGAGTGAGTACACCCGTGCCATCTGGCACCGCGCCGTGCTGTCCCTGCAACCCTGCACCTCACCAACCCTGCCTCCCCGTCACACCACCGGGCCCCGGGACCACCAACCCCTATCCACGGAGGGGGAAAACAACATCCCAGCTGCTCCCTACCATTGCTCCCGGGATCCCCGTCATCAGCAGCGGTGGTGCCCATCTTCACCACAACCCGTGGGTGGCGTCACGGACTAAATCCCCAAACAAACCACCCCCTTTTCACTCACCGGTGAGGAGCGCTGCTCGAGTCCCCGGATCCGGCCCACCGCTCGAGCCACCGAGCAGCAGCCGCAGCGCCGGACACGAGCATTAGCGAGCGCAGCGCCCCGCCGCCCCGCCACACATGCGGACTTTGCTATCTCTTTTAGGCCCCCATCACACGTCCATGAAAAACACATGTTTTTTACGGACGTGTTGAAGGTGCTTATAGCCCTCCATGTGTCGTGATTTTGGCACACGTTTTTTCTCCGTGTGCTAACGTTTTACTCAACTGTCCCCTGCGCTGCTGTCTCTGGTACTGCTGCCTCTAGTGCTGCTGTCTCTGATGCTGCTGTCTCTGGTGCTCCTGTCTCTGGTGCTCCTGTCTCCGGTGCTGCTGTCTCTAGTGCTGCTGTGTCACGGGCGGCGGGGCGCTGCGCTCACTAACGCTCGGGTCCGGCGCTGCTGCGGCTGCTGCTGCTCGGTGGCTCAAGTGGTGGGCCGGATCCGGGGACTCGAGCGGCGCTCCTCGCCGGTGAGTGAAAAGGGGGTTGGTTTGTTTTTGGGATTTAGTCCGTGACGCCACCCACGGGTCGTGGTGAAGATGGGCACCACCGCTGCTGGTGACGGGGATCTCAGGAGCGATGGTAGGGAGCAGCTGGGATGTTGTTTGTCCCCCTCCGTGGGTAGGGGTTGGTGGTCCCGGGGCCCGGTGGTGTAACGGGGAGGCAGGGTCAGTGAGGTGCAGGGTTGCAGGGACAGCGCGGCGCAGTGCCGGATGGCACGGGTGTACTCACTCAGCAAGAGATGCACAAAGTCCTCGGTAAACCAAATGGCTGGATGGACGGGTCCCGCGGCCGGCTGCAGTGTTGTTGTTGTTCTCTCCCCGGACGGCTGATGGTGGCTATCTTTCCCTGCACCTTTTAGAATGTTCTGACTCCTGTGGTTGCCCTCCGGTAGTCCACTCCCTGGCGTATAGGTGCCGTAGGAGCCCGTTTTGCCCGCATGTGCTGGCCCTTGGATCTCTAGCCTATGGATGGTGGCTATATATCCTCACGGTGTGAGCGGTTACCTTCTGTCGGGTCTTGGTTGTTGGGAAACCCCAGGGGTTCCTGTCACACTCGGATTTGACTATTGTCGGCGGCTCCAAGCCTGGTCGGGGTCCGATGGCCCTGCCTGTGTGCTTAGCTTCACTCCGCTCCCCGGTCGGTACCAGCGGGCCACCGCCCGACCCCGTTCCTACTGTTCCGATTCGATCCACCACTCCTGCAGATGGCCACCACCGTCTGCCAACCTTGTTGTCAGTGCCTGGGCCACAAACCCAGACACTCTCCACTTTACTCCTCTCACTTCCACCTCCTGGACTAAACTGCTCCTTTTCCCGCCTCCAGGCCTGTGAACTCCTCGGTGGGTGGTGCCAACCGCTTGGCTCCGCCCCACCTGGTGTGGACATCAGACCCTGGAGGGAGGCAACAAGGATTTTGTGTTTGGCTAATGTTACTGTCTAGTGGGGGTGGGGGTGTGTGTGTGTTACCTGTGACGACCTGGCTAGTCCAGGGCGCCACAGCTGTTTCTGGTGCTGTTGTCTCCCATGCTGCTGTCTCCAGTGCTGCTGTCTCTAGTGCTGCTGTCTCCGGTGCTGCTGTTGTGGCGCCCTGGACAAGCCAGGTCGTCACAGGTACTACACCAACACACCCCACACCCCGGCTAGGCACACCTAAGTCAAACACAAATCCTTGTTGCCTTCCTCCAGGGGTTGATGTCCACACCAGGGGGTGGGCCAGGCGGTTGGTCCCACCCACCGTGGAGTTCACAGTCTTGAAGGGGTAAAGGAGTCAGATCAGTTAGAGTGAAGTGGTAGTAGAGGAGACTGACCGTGTCCGGGTGCGTGGCCCAGGCACATACAGCAAGGTTGGCAGACGGTGGTGACCGTCTGCAGGAGAGGCTGATTGGAGTGAACCGTACGGACCGGGGACAGGCGATGGCCCGCCGGTACCAGATCGGGGAGTGAAGAGAAGCCAGCACCATTCGGCAGGGCCTACGGACCCCGACCAGGCTAGGAGTCGCCGTAAAACCGGTCAAATCCATTAGCGAAGGGAACCTCCGGGGTTTCCCAGCAGTCAAGACCCGATTGAAGGCAACAACTCACACCGTAAAGGGAAACACAGTCACCGCCAAGGCTACAGTTCCCAGGGCCAGAGCCTGCAGGCAAAAGGGGCTACCTCAGCATCCATCCAAGCTGGGGAGCGGGTTACCGGTGGGAAGCCACTGGAACCGTAAACACAACACAGGTGCAGGGAAAGACAGTCACCATCAACCTACCGGGAGGAGAACAACCGCAGCCGCCTGTGGGACCCGTCCATCCAGCCGTTTGTTTGACCAAAGACTCCGTGTAAATTACTGGCTGAGTGAGTACCACCGTGCCGTGCGGCACAGCGCTGCCCCCGTTACCCTGCACCTTACCAGGCCCCGTAACCCGCCTGTCATCCCCAACCCCTCACCGGGGCCCCGGGACAACCAACCCCCCTACCCACGGAGGGGAGAACCAACATCCAAGCTGCTCCCTGTCATCGCTCCCGGGATCCCCGTCCAGAGCAGCGGTGGTGTCACAACCTCACCACAACCGTGGGTTGCGTCATGGACAATATCCCCAAACCACACACCACCCCCCTTTCACTCACGGGTGAGGAACGCCGCTCGAGTCCCCGGGATCCGGCCCACCGCTCGAGCCACCACCGAGCAGCAGCAGCAGCAGTAGCCGGACCCGAGCAGTGGGTGAGCGCAGCGTCCCCTCCTCCGCCCGCGACAGTGTCTCTGGTTCTGCTGTCTTCAGCGCTGCTGCTTCTGCTTCCGCAGACGGTGTAGTAAATATTCATGAGCATAATGAGCGGCCCTGGAAGCAGGAGACAGCAGGGCTGGAGACAGGTGAGTATAGAAAATCATTTTATTTCACAAACACGTGTTTTCTTCGATACATGTCACACAGATGTCACACGGATCACATCAGTGTGCAGGCCATGTGACACCTGTGCTGCTGTGGAGTCCCATTTGCACATGTGAATGTGTGCGCAGACCCATTGATTTTAATGAGTAAATTTTAATGGGTCTGTATATGTTCGTGTCTCCGGACGTATAAAAATGGGCATCACACGTACCAGAATCACAGACGTGTGAAGGAGACCTTAATTGTACAGACCCTTAAGGGTAGTTTACATGCTGTGATATCGGTACCGATATCGCTAGCGAGCGTACCTGCCCCCGTCGGTTGGTCGACACAGGCAAATCGCTGCCCGTGGCGCACAACATCGCTAACACCCGTCACACGGACTTACCTTCCCTGCGACGTTGCTCTGGCCGGCGATCCGCCTCCTTTGTAAGGGGGCGGTTCGTGCGGTGTCACAGTGACGTCACACGGCAGCCGTCCAATAGCAGAGGAGGGGCGAAAATGAGCGGCCGAATCATCCCGCCCACCTCCTTCCTTCCGGATTGCTGGTGGACGCAGGTAAGGAGATGTTCGTCGTTCCCGCGGTGTCACAACAAACAACATCGTACCTGCAGCAGCAATGATATTAAGGAAATGAGCGACGTGTCAACGTGCAACGATTTTTCACGTTTTTGCGCTCATTAATCGTCGCTCATTGGTGTCACACGCTGCAATGTCGCTAACGGCGCCGGATGTGCGTCACTAACGACGTGAACCCGACGATGTATCGTTAGCGATGTCACAGCGTGTAAAGCAGCCTTTAATAAAGCTGCAGGATCCATGCTCAATCACCTATACAAATGGAGAAACACAAGGCCCCCATTCTTATGATCGGTGGTGTTTTCAGCCGTCCATCCACAGGCGATCAGAAACTTACAGTTGTAATTATAGGATGGCTTCTTTCAAATCCTCTATTTGTCCATTTCCAAACTTTATGTATCAAAAAAAAGGATTTATTTAATCCCTTCTACGTCATTTTTGGCTGCGTCATATCTATACTGAGCCAAGGCCAGATTCACTTCATCGGCTACTATCATGCTCTCCGGTCCCCGGCGCCGCCTGCCACTCACCGCTCCGGCCCCCGGTTCTCCTGCCCGCGGCTGCTCCTCTCACTCCCCCTCCTCTGTGTCCTCCGTGCCTCCCGTCCACCGGCTCCGGCGTCCCCCTGCGATCCAGGACACTCTGTCTGGCTCCCCTGCATCTCCTTCACAGCATCCTGTACTGTCCTCCGGCACCCGAGCCTCGCGCATGCTCATTAGGGCGCACACGCGCTCACTCACCTTGTCTTAAAGGGCCAGTGTCCCGGGAACAGGATATGACAAGATACAGGTACAGGGTATATAAGACTTCCCTTTTCTGGTGGGCAGTGCCCGATCAACGTGTTCCGAGAGCTAGGTGCTCAGGTCCCCTTGTACTTTGTCTCTCCGTTAAGTCTATCTAATCCACAGAGCCCGTCAGCTGGTCCTGACTACCGGTTCTCCAGGAAGTCTCCCGGTGACCGTCTGCTGAGGATCGTGCCATATTCCATCAGCCTATACCCGTCACCGATCCCCGACTCTACCTGGTACATCCTCCTGCACGGCTTACTGGACCCGGACCCCATCTGCTGCTCCTACCTGGCACCTGAACCCGGTTCCAGCCATCCATCCTGCTGACAGTGCCTTTGGACTCAGAGACACTCCCTGCAGATCCCTGAAGGACTCGTACCCCTAGTGTTCCAGCTACCATGCATCAAGGCCCTCTGGCGGGGTGACCGGACAGTCCCTGTATAGGGGTTAGCTCCGGGTTTCCTCACTGGAGGAGTCCGGTGCACGGCCCAGTGAAACCACCACCAGGACGTTACAGCTACCATGTATCTCACTGAACGTGCCATATAATATTGCCATACAGTGCTGTGATACTGGGCTAATTTAATACTGCTATAATATGCTAATATAATAGTGCTATAACATGCTAATATATTGCAGGGTGTCCGGGTCTCAAAATAAAACACGAGACATTGGGAAAAACTTTCTGACAGTGAGAGCAGTCAGAGAGTGGAACGGGAGGCAGTGAGATCTCCATCAACGAAAATCTTCAAGCGGAAACTGGATAAAGATATAGCTGGGATTGTGGCGCCCCTGAGGCTTAGTTGTCACAGGGTATTGCATCTGACTTATGGTCCAATATTAATCCCTGGTAAGGAAGAGGTTAACCACTGGTTTTCACTTACACAACACACACAGCTCAGGTTTTTTCCCACTGAAACTGGGCTAAGGGTGGTTATCATAACAACGGGTTTTTCCTAGCCACCAGTGAGTCATCAGGAAGGTAGAGGCAGCACAGGGGAAGTGAGAGAACACACAGTTTTTACCTCAGAATAGTCTGAGACTCAGAACAACACGGTCGCTGTGGAGAGTACTTCAGAGCTTCCACAGTTAGGATCGAGCAGACTGGAAGGAGCAGGAGAAGACTAGTGGAGGAGCTGGTTTACCGGTAATCCTGTGGGACGTAGGAGTAACACGGTTGCTGAGGTGAGAGCTTCATTGCTCCCTTGGAATCGGTGCTATTCAGGGTGCAGAGCCCTAGGGTGAACACTTCAGGTTGCGCCACCAGAATCTGCCAGACAGGGTGATTTCCTCCAGGCACCCTATGAACTGTGAGTAAAAGACCTTGAACTGCAACCCCTGTGTCAGCCCATCTTTGCTTGCGCCATCGCCCCGCGCTCCGGTGCCAACAGCCACTACCACCACCATCATCCTCCCTGGGGCCTAGCTTCACCTGCGGGAAGTTGAACTATGCAAGCTGCGACACCATCTGCCCCAGAGGACAGTGACCGTGGTGACGGCTAATCCCTGGCCGCACACCACAGTTGGCGTCACGAGACAACTACTACTCCCAACATCCCACCATCCTTCATCCCATTCTCCATTCCCCTTTTGGTGTACACCTCGGGCCCACGAAGACCCGACATCACCAACTCGGCGACGAGTATTTTGACCCCTGCCCCGTGGGTTCTACAGGATGATCTGGGAAAGCCTGCACTCGCAGGGGGTTGGACCCAATGGCCCTTCCCTTTAGGTCCCTTCCAACTGTACCATTCTATGATTCTATGAGTCTATGATTCTATGACTTTTAAAAAAAGTCTGGTCCAAGTTTGGAGTTCAGGTGCTATTTGTATGCTAATAAAGCTTGTTGAAAGGCTGCAGTGTAAAGCGGGATTTACACGCTACAACAAATCTAACGATGTGTCGGCGGGGTCACGTCGTAAGTGACGCACATCCGTCATCGTTAGTGGTGTTGTAGCGCGTGACAGCTACGTGCGATTGCGATTGAACGTAAAACCGTTCATCGCATACACGTCATTCATTTCCTTAAAATTGCACGTCGGGTTGTTCAATGTTCCTGAGGTACCACACATCACAGTGTGTGACACCGCGGAAACGATGAACAGATCTTACCTGTGTCCCGCGGCTCCCGCCGGCAATGCTGAAGGAAGGAGGTGGGCGGGATGCTTACGTCCCCCTCATCTCCGCCCCTCCGCTTCTATTGGCCGGCTGCCGCGTGACGTTGTGACGCCGAACATCGGTCCCACTCCAGGAAGTGGATGTTCGTCGCCCACATCGAGGTCGTATGGAAGGTAAGTATGTGTGACGGCAAATAATCGTTTGTGCGACACGGTCAACAAATAAAACGTGCCGCACATACAATGGGGGCGTGTCACATCGCATACGATATCGTATGTGATATCGTAAGATATAAAGCAGGCTTAAAGCGTCAAAATTGGAGCATCTATCCGATGTGCCACTCCTTGCCGATATTTTTAGGGTGAAGGATCCGAATAACCATGTGCATTCCAAGCATGATAATACCGGCCGCCCGCTGTTTGCTTTACCATGACTGGTTATCAAAAATAGGATCAGAGCGCACTTTGTTTTATAAAATAATCTATTTAAATAATTAGAAAACAAAAAAAAAAAGTTGGATCCCCTCTATTTATGATAACCAGCCAAGGTAAAGCAGAGAGCTGGGGGTTGTGGTCCCCAGCTGTCTTCTTTACCTGCACTGTTTATAAAAAAAAAGATGGGAGACCACGTAATTTTAAAAAAAACAAAAAAAAACCCTATCCACATTTATTTGCAGGGCAATTGACCCCATTTTGCTTCCTTTTGCAGCCTTCAAGCTCTTACTATGACCATTTTACAGCCATTTTACAGCACAGACGTTTGGGTCACTATTGACTTACAGTGCTGGCCAAAAGTATTGGCACCCCTGCAATTCTGTCAGAGAATACTAAGTATCTTCTTGAAAATTATTGCAATCACAAATTATTTGGTATTATCTACATTTAACTTGTCTTCAATGAAAAAAAAAACAAAAAATTGTCATATAGCCAAATTGGATATAATTCCACACCAAACATAAAAAAGGGGGTGGACAAAAGTATTTGCACTGTTTGAAAAATCATGTGATGCTTCTGTAATTTGTGTAATTAACAGCGCCTGTAACTTACCTGTGGCACCTAACAGGTGTTGGCAATAATAAATCACACTTGCAGCCAGTTGACATGGATTAAAGTTGACTCAACCTCTGTCCTGTGTCCTTGTGTGTACCACATTGAGCATGGAGAAAAGAAAGAAGACCAAAGAACTGTCTGAGGACTTGAGAATCCAAATTGTGAGGAAGCAGGCGCAATCTCAAGGCTACAAGTCCATCTCCAAAGACCTGAAAGTTCCTGTGTCTACGGTGCACAGTGTCATCAAGAAGTGTACAGCCCATGGCACTGTGGCTAACCTCCCTAGATGTGGAAGAAAAGAAAAATTGACGAGAGATTTCAACGCAAGATTGTGCGGATGGTGGATAAAGAACCTCGACTAACATCCAAACAAGTTCAAACTGCCCTGCAGTCCAAGGGTACAACAGTGTCAACCCGTACTATCCGTCGACGTCTGAGTGAAAAGGGACTGTATGGTAGGATACCCAGGAAGACCCCACTTCTTACCCCGAGACATAAAAAAGCCAGGCTGGAGTTTGCCAAAGCTTACCTGAGAAAGCCTAAAACGTTTTGGAAGAATGTTCTCTGGTCAGATGAGACAAAAGTAGAGCTTTTTGGGAAAAGCCATCAACATAGAGTTTACAGGAAAAAAAAGAGGCATTCAAAGAAAAGAACACGGTCCCTACAGTCAAACATGGCGGAGGTTCCCTGATGTCTTGGGGTTGCTTTGCTGCCTCTGGCACTGGACTGCTTGACCGTGTGCATGGCATTATGAAATCTGAAGACTACCAACAAATTTTGCAGCATAATATAGGGCCCAGTTTGAGAAAGCTGGGTCTCCCTCAGAGGTCATGGGTCTTCCAGCAGGACAATGACCCAAAACACATTTCAAAAGCACTAGAAAATGGTTTGATAGAAAGCACTGGAGACTACTAAAGTGGCCAGCAATGAGTCCAGACCTGAACCCCATAGAACACCTGTGGAGAGATGTCAAAATGGCAGTTTGGAGAAGGCGCCCTTCAAATCTCAGGGACCTGCAGCAGTTTGCCAAAGAAGAATGGTCTAAAATCCCTGCAGAGCATTGTAAGAAACTCGTTGTTGTTTGCAGTTATTTTGGCTAAAGCTTGTGCAACCAAGTATTAGGCTAAGGGTGCCAATACTTTTGTCCGGCCCATTTTTGGAGTTTTGTGTGAAATGATCAATGAATTGATTTTTGTTTCATTCTCTTTTGTGTTTTTTCATTGCAAGCTAAATAAATGAAGATAATAATATTAAAGAATTTGTGATTGCAATCATTTTCAAGAAGAAACTGAGTATTCTTTGACAGAATTGCAGGGGTGCCAATACTTTTGGCCAGCACTGTATATGGGTTTTCGGGGTCCAAGTCCAGGTCCGGAACCAAGCTTTTTAACTAAAGTTTGTCTGAACCTGGCAAACCCGTACTTCCACGGGTCCACTCATCCCTAGTGCTGATATCATAGTGCTATATTGTGCTCATATACTAGTGCTAATATTATAGTGCTATGCTGTTCTAATATAATATTGCTATATTGTACTTATATAGTGGTGCTGTAATACATGGGCAACATGGTAGCTCAGTGGTTAGCAGCGCTTCAATCTTGCAGTGGTTGGATACTGAACAGGGATGATACAGTGCTATACTGTGTTCATATAATAGTGCTATACTGTCCTAATATAATAGTGCAAAATCATGCTAATTTACAGTACTTTTGTTATAATGTGCTGATATAATAGTGCTATACTGTGCTGTTATACTTTTGTTGTAATGTGCTGATATAATAGTGCAATATTGTGCTAATATAATAACAATGTTATTGTCTTGATATTTTGCTTGATTTGTTTTAGGGTAAGGGAACAATTATACTTGCCTTGTCCATACCCTTCATCCAGGTCGTCCCCCGATCTCCTGAGCAGCCGGCTCTCCAGACCCATCTTCCATCTTCGCTCTGTTCTTCGGCGTCTGCGACACTTACTAAATCACCCGCAACGTTATCATATGCGTTATTGTGCCGCCCCTGTGCCAGCAGCCGGGCTGCTCGAATCCGAATCCACAGTGTGGCTCGAGGGATTCTACCGGACCGGGGGGTCGCGCGGACACTTCAAATAAAAGGGGATGTATTTGTACTGGATTTGCAGTAAACTGTCTGTGACGCCACCCACGGTGTGTGGTGAAGTGTGGCACCACCGCTGCTGTTGTGGGACTCCCGGGGGCGATGGGATGGCAGCTGGATGTTGACCGCTCCGTGGGTAGGGATGGATGACCCGGGGCCCAGTGTCTCTATGCCGGGGATGGTGACTGCAGGGGTTTGCACGCCCGGTCAGACCGGGGGATGTTAGGTTACTCACGGTTGAATAAATCACACAAGTCCTGTGGTAAACCAAGGTGCTGGTGGCCGGCCGCCGCGGTCGGGTGTATCTGGTCCCACACCCGGGCTGACGGTCTGTGTCACTTTCCTCTGCACTCTGTGTTTGGTGTGTTGGACTTCCAGGTGTGAAACACGGGAGTCCCCTCCCGCTCCTTTTGTTGGGTGCCTTGCCCGCTGACGCTGACCCTTGGGATCTACCGGGCCCTGGCGGATGCCCTATCGCTTTCGGTGGGTGGTTGTCTGCTTTTGGGACTTTGGTTGGGACAGGACCTATAATCCTGCCCTCAATTGGTTAATTAGCTAGGCCGTTGCTTCCGGTCCTGGCTTCAGGGTCCAAGTACCCCCTCTATGCACAGTTACCGGGTCGGTCCTCCGGTGTCGGTACCGGCGGGCTCCAACCCTGCTCCAGTCCACCTCGGATCTCCGGCAGCCGTATTCCCATATCCTGACAGACACGGACCACCGTCTGCTACCTAGCCAGTATGCCGGGGCTCCAACCCCGACGCCTTTTCTTTCTGTCTCAGCCTTCACTTTCTCCTCCTCAACTATTCCACTCCTCTCCACTTGAACTTCAACTCTTAACACTCTCTCTGAACTACTGCTTTAACTGCCCCGGATTCTCCAGACCCCTAAATGGGTGTTCTCCATTAGCCTGGTCCCACCCACTGGTGTGCCTTTCCTACCCTGGGAGAGGTGACTAGGGTTTCAGGTCGGCTGTGTGTAAGTGTGGCGCCCTGGACAAGCCAGGGGCCATAGAGAACAACACCCACACACCCCACACTCCCGGTCAGGCACACCGAAGTCAGACACAAAACCCTTGTTGCCTTCCTCCAGGGGCTGATTTTCACACCAGGGGGTGGGCCAGGCGGTTGGCCCCACCCACCGAGGAGTTCACAGTCCTGGAGGCGGGAAAAGCAGACAGTTCAGTGAGGAAAGTGAAAGTGGAAGGAAGGAAAGTGGTAGTAGAGCAGACTGAAGTTGGTCCGGGTGTGTGGCCCGGACGGATCAGCAAGGTTGGCAGACGGTGGTGACCGTCTGCAGAAGTGGCCTATTGGAGCTTACCGTAAAGACCGTGGACGGGCGGTGGCCCGGCGGTACTGGACCGGTACGCAAAGAGAAGCCAGCACCATCTGGCAGGGGCTTACGGACCCCGGCAAGGCTAGGAGTCGCCGTGAATTTGCCAAATTCGTTAGCGAAGGGAACCTCCTGGGTTTCCCAGCAGCCAAGTCCCGACAGAAGGCAACAGTCCAACCGAGAGAGGGAAACACAGTCACCTCCAAGGCTAAAGTTCCCAGGGCCAGAGCCTGCGGGCAAAAGGGGCTCCTCCAGCCCATATCCAAGCTGGGGAGCGGGTTACCGGTGGGAACCCATTGGAACCGTTTACAGTACGTAGGTGCAGGGAAAGGCAGTCACCTTCAACCTGCCAGGAGAAACAACACCGCAGCCGTCTGTGGGACCCGTCCATCCAGCCGTGTGTTTTATCGAGAACTGTGTCCTCATCATTGGCTGAGTGAGTGCCACCGTGCCGTGCGGCACAGCGCTGCCCCCGTGACCCTGCACCTCACCAGGCCCTGTAACCCGCCTGTCATCCATCCCTACCCCATCATCGGGCCCTGGGACAACCAACCCCCTACCCACGGAGGGGAGAACTAACATCAAAGCTGCTCCCTGTCACCGCTCCCGGGATCCCCGTCTAGAGCAGCGGTGGTGTCACCAATATCACCACAACCGTGGGTGGCGTCACGGACAATAACCAAATCCCCACAATCAAATCCCCCCCTTTTCACTCACGGGCGAGGAACGCCGCTCGAGTCCCCGGGATCCGGCCCACCGCTCGAGCCACCACTGAGCAGCGGCAGCCGCAGCAGCAGCAGTAGCCGGACCCGAGCAGTGGGAGAGCGCAGCGTCTCCTCCTCCGCCCTCGACAACTTGGCGTCACGAACAGGATGCTGCCGTTCTACCAACTGGTGGAAGTGTGCCTTGTGTGACCGCCGGAGGTGTCCGGCCGAAAATTTGGAGAAGCCGCCATCTTGGGCGCGGAAAATTCAGCGTCCCCTCGAGTAGTAGAGGCGCAAAGGCCAAAACCCCGCCCCTGTAGAGGAGGAGCCGGAAAGAGACTAAGGGGGACTGATGGCGTCTGGCCGCTTGTAGCCCGCGGCTATGGAAGCAGGGACGCCAGGACCCTGCGGCCATTTAGTGGTTCCTGGAAGAGGCCGCTGCTAAAGATGCTGAGTCCGAACGACAACACCATGGTCCCTGCGCCTGGCACCGCAGCGTGGGTGGAAGTCCGGACCGTCCAGCTAAGCAGCTGTCTGCAGGTCCGCATGCAGCTCCTCCTGGAGGAGTGGGAGGCCGACATGGCGGAAGTGGTGGCGGCCATACGGAGACGCGAGGTGGAGGGAGTCTTGGAAGGGAGGGTAAGTGACCCACGCCCCTGTACCCCTAGTGGGTCGGTCATCGCGGTCGAGGGACCCGGTCCATACCCGCTCGCCCTGCTACCTCCCCCGCTACCCGTGTTGGCTGCTGCTGCCCCGCCACTAGGCCCGCTACCACCACCACCGGTAGCGGTACCCTGCCAATCCGCCCCGGCGGACCGACCTGCAGCAGAAGCCTGTGACCGCACTGATCCGCTTCCATGGAAGAAGCCGAGGGCTGAGCCCGTCAGCAAAGATGCACCGGAGGCACGGCGGGGATGCAGCTGCCAGGAGGCAGAGCAGGCCATGTCACAGCGGGGTCCCTCATTACCGAAGGTACCGGTCATAGCCGGCACGGGGGGACTCCGGCTGGGCCCATCCCCCACCTCGCCTGAACCGGAGCAAGCAGAAAGTGCTCTGCACCAGGAGCGGCAGCAAAGGCAGCTGCGCCGCGGGATTGCTGATTAAGAAAGAAAAGTTAAAGCATGGTAGCGGTTCCCGGTTACCTTGCTGTCGGTCCTCATTGGGACTCTGCTGACGTTCCAGACGGCCCTCAAGGCTAAGGAGTCCGGTTGGAGGAGCAGTCGTACCCGCATCATCGGCAGCTGAAAATGGAGTCCTGTGGGACAGTGTCACCCCTGTGTGAGGGTGGCGTTGGGGGCTCGTGCTGTTCGATGGTGGACTGTGGGAAAGCTGCAGGAGGAAGCTGTACCGGAGCCAGGTGTTGTGAATGGCCCCTGGGACCCAGCTGACAGTCCCCGTTGGGACCCTACGGCAAGTCTCCGTCGGGACCCTACAGTTTTGTTTGTGGTAGCCCGTTGGCAACGAAGCACTGTTGTCCCCGTGGGGACTGTTTGCAATCAATGCGTAGAAACTGCTACGGACAAGCCCGAGAACTGGCAGGGCAACTACAAACTTGTGGCATGTAAATAAAAATGTTTTTGTGGCTTTCACCGTTGCCGCCTCTGGAGAGGCAGATTGGAAGAAGGGCCCGCAGTGGAGCAGGCTGGGGCCCAGCCACCACCAGAACTGGTGGCGATCCTCCGTGGATTTCAGGGGTTCCCCATGGACGTATGTCCCCTGAAAAGGACAGAACCCGCTCGGGCAACTTGTGCTGGACTGGGGTCAAGGGGTGCTGCCTGTTTGCTTAGGGGCAGCATCAGGGCCAGGTTGCTTGGGTGGGAGAGAGCGGAAGCCGTAACCATTTGCAACGTTTTAAGTAAGAGTACCTCCCGATGTGGGAAGATGTTATTTTACTTGTAATGTGTTACCGTTATCTTTTCCAGTTTGTGAAAATAAAACCGGTGATGGACGGGCAGCCCATGGACGGTCTGCATTTTACTAAGGGGGAATGTGGCGCCCTGGACAAGCCAGGGGCCACAGAGAACAACACCCACACACCCCACACTCCCGGTCAGGCACACCGAAGTCAGACACAAAACCCTTGTTGCCTTCCTCCAGGGACTGATGTTCACACCAGGGGGTGGGCCAGGCGGTTGGCCCCGCCCACCGAGGAGTTGACAGTCCTGGAGGTGGGAAAAGCAGACAGTTCAGTGAGGGAAGTGAAAGTGGAAGGAAGGAAAGTGGTAGTAGAGCAGACTGAAGTTGGTCCGGGTGTGTGGCCCGGACGGATCAGCAAGGTTGGCAGACGGTGGTGACCGTCTGCAGGAGTGGCCTATTGGAGCTTACCGTAAAGACCGTGGATGGGCGGTGGCCCGGCGGTACCGGACCGGTACGCAAAGAGAAGCCAGCACCATCTGGCAGGGGCTTATGGACCCCGGCAAGGCTAGGAGTCGCCGTGAATTTGCCAAATTCGTTAGCTAAGGGAACCTCCTGGGTTTCCCAGCAGCCAAGTCCCGACAGAAGGCAACAGTCCAACCGAGAGAGGGAAACACAGTCACCGCCAAGGCTAAAGTTCCCAGGGCCAGAGCCTGCGGGCAAAAGGGGCTCCTCCAGCCCATATCCAAGCTGGGGAGTGGGTTACCGGTGGGAACCCATTGGAACCGTTTACAGTAGGTGCAGGGAAAGGCAGTCATCATCAACCTGCCGGGAGAAACAACATCGCAGCCGTCTGTGGGACCCGTCCATCCAGCCGTGTGTTTTACCGAGAACTGTGTCCTCATCATTGGCTGAGTGAGTACCACTGTGCCGTGCGGCACAGCGCTGCCCCCGCGACCCTGCACCTCACCAGGCCCTGTAACCCGCCTGTCATCCATCCCTACCCCATCACCGGGCCCCGGGACAACCAACCCCCTACCCACGGAGGGCAGAACTAACATCAAAGCTGCTCTCTGTCACCACTCCCGGGATCCCCGTCTAGAGCAGCGGTGGTGTCACCAATATCACCACAACCGTGGGTGGCGTCACGGACAATAACCAAATCCCCACAATCAAATCCCCCCCCTTTTCACTCACGGGCGAGGAACGCCGCTCGAGTCCCTGGGATCCGGCCCACCGCTCGAGCCACCACCGAGCAGCGGCAGCCGCAGCAGTAGATGGACCCGAGCAGTGGGAGAGCGCAGCGTCCCCTCCTCCGCCCGCGACATAAGCCTGTGTGGGATGGTGTTATGCGGGGGCCTAACCTGTGTGACTACCTGGTTTTGCCAGGACGTCACATTATCATATACGTTATCATATACGTTATGATATGCGTTGCTCGGCCAAAGTGCACTGTGCAGATGGAAGACCATGGTGGGCAAACGACAGAGTGAGGAGCTTCCTTGGGCTCATGGAGGTTTGTGAAGACCCCAGAGTGTAAGGAATCCCATTGAATTCGCATCTAATAAAGTTGATGTAAATTAAGTTTGCAGGTCCAATTTTAGCGACTGTGCCGAAAACTAATTTTGGCAGAATCGATCATCTTTGTTATTGGCCCTATTTATAAAATTGAACAGCACTTAACAAAAACCTTGAAGTTGAAGTTCATCACCCTCCAAAAACTTCTTTCCGTGCCCGAGGAGTCTCGGAGAATTCAACTTGTATTTTGTAAACAAGTCAGGTCGCAGCTTCCGCAGAGCGCGGCTCGCCAATACGCTGACATAAAATGTCAATGCTTTTATTCTGTAAATAAATTGCTTGATGCTAATTGACCTTTTTATTGTCAGAATTGTAAACTTATTTAATTATCCAATCACTCAGCCCCGGTCAATGGAGTAATGGTCCTGGGGGAGGAAGGTTGGATCATCTAAAAATTGATAGGAATAACATTTCAATGGGAATATAAATAAACCTGGTCGATGTCGGCAGAGAAAACGGGTGACCTTATTCCAATATTTCTCAACTTAAGTCACATAAAGAAAGACTGAGTCTTAAAGAGACAGTACTTATATAAATGGGACTATTCCCTTTCTACGTCTCCTATTAGGGCGAATGAAGCTGGTAGAAGGGTCATGAGAACTATCTTTCTAAGAGTCTCCAATCATGGGACCACTCTAATAAAGGTTTTTTTTGTTAGCCATTGCAGTATACATTTTGCGCATGTACAAGGTAAATGCTCTATTTCTCAATTCGTACATATACTCCAAAGGGAACAGAATACAAAGAGATTGTCCTTATGGCATCCACCAGTCTTGTATAGCTCACTATTACAATGTGTCCATGTGCCACCGCTGCAGCGGTCGAACTGCTCGGATCCGGGGATTGCTGCTGTGGCTCGAGGGTCTCCGGACCCGGGTGCTCACGGCCACTCAAATGTAAAGGGGACTATTTACAAGGGACACATGTTCGTGACGCCACTTGTGGTTCGCGGTAAGGGGAGTACCGCCGCTGCCGATGGGAGTACGGGCAGTAAGAGATGGAGTGGGGCAGCCAGATGACGTTCCCTCCATGGGTAGGGGAGGCTTCGGGACTCTGGATGGTGGAGGTGTAGGGGAGTGCAGGGCTGGTTGGGAGCAGGGGAGGACCACGTGCTGACTCAGGCAGTGTTGGTGATGATGCGACCGCAAAGCAGACTCTGACAACAAGGTAAACCAAGTCTCTGGGTGCTGCTGCCCTCTTGGGGGAGCCCGTCCGGGTATCCATCCCCTCTGGTACTGCTGGGTTATCTGGAGCCTGCCTCCGTGCACAAATTAGAAGTGTTCTTGTGGCCCGTTGGCTTAAAGCTGTCCGGGCCTCGCTCCCTACTTGTTCATAGTGGAGCTGTGCTCTCAAGGGCTCATGCTTGGGATTTCTGTGGGCTACGTGGGTTAGAAAGCCCTATCCCCCTCCTTGCGCTATTGCCCCTGATCTCTGAGCTTCTTGGGGACAGTCCATAAAGCCACTATCCAGTTTAATTGCCGGGTTGCCTGAAACTAATGACCGACCTAAGGTCCTGTACCCCACCATGCTTTCGGTCCCAGACCGGTGATTAGGCTCGAGCTGCTGACCATCCTCCAAGACCGGGTCTAGGCACCCAGCCTCAATCCCCTGCGACCGGGTTTCCGACTCCTCCGGGCCCAGACCACTGTCTGTGACCCAACCATCTACCTACAGAAAGCCACCACTCCCTAAGCTCCTCACTTCTTGAGGGCTAACACTGCACTGGTGTGCCTGACAGGGTGTGGTGTGAGGTGTGGTTGGGATTTGGATGCTGATGGAGGCAGCGCCATAGGTTGGGAACCCAGAACCATGAGGGGTTGAGTCCTGCACCAAAGAATAGGAAGTGCAGTACCCTGTGATGCCCTGACTAGTCCAAGGGCGTCACATTCATTCATAAATTTCTTAAAGGGAACGTTTCACCAGATTTGGCCTTCTAAACTAAAACTAGCACCTTAAGCAGCGCCTGTGCTGTGTACTATAAATGTGCAGGTTACCCGCTGGCCCCCATGTAGACCCCACAAATACCTTTATAAAATCTCCCGGTTCGGTCCGATGGGCATCTTAACCTGAGCCTCCTGTTCCTCCTTTCACCCTCCTCCTGTGCCTCGGACGCCAACCATGAAGGTGGGCAAAATCTCGAGACATATTCCCGGCTCACACATGCGCACTTTGCTCTGCCCTATTGTGGGCAGAGACAAAAACATAGGTACGCCTGTGTGAAATGGCGAGTTCTCTGCACAGGCGCGAAATTTTGCCTAGCGATGTGGATAACGTCACTCGGTTCATCGGTTCATCCACATCATCGGGCAAAATCTTGCGCCTGTACAGAGAATGTGTCGATTCGCGCAGGCGCACCTACGTTTTTGGCACAGCCCATAATAGGGTAGAGCAAAGTGCGCCTGCGCGAGCTAGGAATATGGAGATTTTGCCAGTCTACATGGATGGCGTCTGAGGCATCATCCACATTAATTAGCAGAGGAGGAGGGCGAAAGGAGGGACAGGAGGCGCAGATTAGAACGCCCATTGGACCAGACTGGACAATTTACATACAGGGTGGAGATTTTATAAAGTTATTTTTGGGGTCTACAGTGGGGGTGAAGGGGGTAATGTTCACCTTTATAAGCGCACCTATGTTTTCATCTCTGCCTGCAATAGGGCAGAGCGAACTGCACAAGCGCGAGACGGGAATATGTCTGCACAGGCTCGAGATTTTGCTCAGCTATGTGGATGGCGTCCAAGGCACAGGAGGAGGGCGAAAAGAGGAACAGGAGGGTCAGGTTAGGACGCCCATCGAACCGAACTGGGCAATTTGCATACAGGGTAGGAGATTTTATAAAGGTAGTTTTGGGGTCAACAGGTGGTGTCATGCAGATTTATAAAATGCAGAACAGGCACTGCTTAAGGTGCTGGTTTTAGCTTAGAAGGCCAAAAACTGGTGACCGGTTCCCTTTAAAGTCTCCAAATTCACACGATGGAGAATACAATACATTATTGTGATATGCTAGCAAAACCCTCGACAGGTTGAAATGGACATCACAACCAGTAGGTGGCCACATAAACACACTTTCAGCATAAATATCTCCAAACAGAGTATCACAACAAATATCTAGAATTTTATTGCTTTCGGCATTTAAGCCATTTTTTGGGTTTCTACATCTTCACTTTTCAAAGAGTCTTAATTATCACTGAATTTTAAGTTTTTTTTTAAAAATAAGATAAGTAATTTTGAATGACACAATTTATTTTACCATCATATTTACAAATAAAAAAGGAAACAAAATTCCAAGAGGGATGGAAGTGAAAAGAGACAGTAATTTTGCCATTTTTTTTCTTTTTGTTTTCCCAACATTCACTTTGCGGTGAATAGGAATGTTATCTTTGCTGTGTGGGTCACCATGGTTATGCTGGTGGTCCTCATTTCATGCCAAAAACGGGGAAGGGGAAATTCAGCTCACCCCTCTTCACTCCAGATCTTACCTCTGGTGCACGGAAACACCCTGACCTGGGTGGAAACACGTGGAGAAAAAGGAGGAATTCCAGCAACTTCAGGAGATAACAGAGAGCAAAGGAGCAAGGTGTTCAAATGCCGCGCCAATAGATCACTTCAGCAGATGTTCAGAGCAATGTCACTTTATAGTTATTCAGGTCGACGCGTTTCTGGAGCATCTGCCCCCTTCATCAGGACCACCAGGAATAGAAATAACATCCAAGGGATTGGATGTTATTTCTATTTTTATTTCTATTCCTGGTGGTCCTGATGAAGGGGGCAGATGCTCCAGAAACGCGTCGACCTGAATAACAATAAAGTGACATTGATCTGAACATCTGCTGAAGTGATCTATTGGCGCGGCATTTGAACACCTCGCTCCTTTGCTCTCTGTTATCTACCGGTTTTGGTGGCTGCAGCCTTGGATCTACGATACATGCGTTTATAGTAGTTGTGGCTTTTCACAACTGCATTTGGTGAGTAGATTTACTCCCCCCTCCCTGCCCCTCACATATTGGGGTAAGACCCTATTGCGCTTGTTTTTCCACAGCCTTTTCTCCTAGCAACTCCAGGAGAGAATCGACTTAAAATCAATTTCTTTATTCGTAATAAAAATCTTCCATCAATATGGGACAAAAATAAAGAGGCAAATGAGACAGAGGAGCAATTTCCTACGCGTTTCGACCTATGAAGGTCTTAATCATGGAATGCGCAGAGAAAGTCTCCAAAACAGTATTTGAAGTTTGTGCACGTCAAAACAGGTTGAATTAATTAAATGGGGTACACACCCACCACACTTGGTGTAGACAGCACAGAAGAAAAGAAAGAACTGAGACACTGCACCAAAAACTTGCAGACAACAGAAAACACGGAAAAAACAATACCTATAAATAGAATGATTAAAAACAAAGATGACCAGAGAACTCACAGGAAAGAAATGCAGACTAATATTGCTTATTGTAATAATACTGTTATAGACAAAAAAATTATTTGATAGAATTAAATAGAGAACAAACAATCTCCATATTTTTATGTAGTATAAATTAGTGTGACAAAATTGACCTGAAAAAATTGACCTGAAAAAGAGAGGAGGAAGAGAGAGAATAACTCTCAAACATTAAATTCCAATAGTATGCTAGAATGAAAGAGTAATATTATTGCTGGCGTTGGAAATATAAAACAGACAATCAGAGAAGAATATATCATGGAATGGACACGGGGAGAAAGATCTTTAAGTATACTGCATGACAAGGTCTCTCCTCATGTTCAGACCATGCGGAGTTCTGGTGCCCAATTTAAAAATCCAGAAACATTCTCTGTTGAGAATCTTTCTTCTAAGGTCCCCTCCTCTAATCGGTCTAGATACTTTTTCTATACCAGAAGGGCAGTGAGCCCCATAGGGGTGAATGGACCCCATGACGATCGGGAGGGTGCAAGGTTAGGAAGGGGTTAATTGGATTACATGGATAGGGGATAATGGGGCTATAGGATTGGTAGAAGGGAGCTGTAAGGGGATTGGAGGGGAGCAAGGAAGGGGTGGGGGGTTTGTGGGAGGTATAAGAGAGGGGGTGTACTGATTACCTCCCCTTTTGTCGCCGGAAAGTTGTGTCCCACCCGCCCGCCCTGATATATGTATTTGTATATGTTTAAAAAAAAAAAAAAAATAATGAAAAGGGGATGGTTTGGTTTTTTTTCAAAAAAAAAAAAAAAAAAAACATATAAAAAAAAAAAAATCAAAAAAAAAAAAAAAAGAGGAAGAAAGGAGAATACAAGGTTGATTTGCCAATTTTGTTGTTGTCACAGCAGGGTGATAGGTCCGTCAGAGAGGTTGGGAGTACCGACAGTCGGTTTGTTGGTAAGAAGTCGCTCAAGGGGAGTGGCTTCGGACTGGATGGGAACTTGTGGGCGGAGGTCCCGCAGGTTCTGGGTAGGGGTAATCAACGATGGAACGTTGTTACCCCTCACCTTGGGCCGGGTGGTCACGGCCGAGGTGGTCCTCTGGGCCGGTTTGGAGGTTACGGCCGGGGGGTTAGGAATGATGGTTGGCCTCTCGGACGGATCTATCGGTGTTTCTGGTTATACGGGTATATATGTATAAGGTTAAGTTTAACAATTGAGTGGCATGTTGGGCCACGAGTTTTTGGTATACATATATACGGTAAATAAAACTGTGGCCATTCCTGCAATAAAGTCGTGGTTCTCGTCTTTATTTAGGTAGATATGGTACGGGGGTGTTTAGCATGGTAACCTGCTTATCCCTTATAGATGCGTCATGTAAATACAAGAGTATCCAGGCACCTGTTGTGGACAGAAGTAAAGTGTCTGGAAACGGCAGATACATTTACCGCAGATGTATTGAGTGTATCTGACATATGTCTGCGTATTCTTTGTTTGAGGGGACAACTTGTGCAACCTACATATTGTAAACGGCAAGAGATACATTCTATTAAATAGATCACATTGGGAGTATTACAGTTTATAAAACTGTTAATATTGTATGTAAGACCCGTATGGGTGGACGTAAATGATTTGCATTTTTTTACATGTTTACACGAGATACAAAAGTTGTGCCCGCAACCAAAAAAACCCGTACAAGACAACCAATTTCTGGAGATGGCATTGTCTTTTTTACTGACGACCAAGCTGGGGGATAAAATATTAGCGAGATTGGGAGCTCTTTTAGCCACAAAATTAATTTTGTTCTTAATGAAAATACGGCTCAATAGATCGTCACTTTGTAAAATGGGCAGATGTTTTTGTACTATTTTTACTATATCATGAAATTGTAAAGAAAAATTCGTAGTAAACGTCACCCGATTATTAATTTTATCCTTATTTTTGTTTTTATTTTTATCCTTAAAAAGGTCAGATCTATCAATTTTGTTGACTATAATTTGTGCCCGATCTAGGCACCATTTTGGATAGCCCCTATGTTTGAGCTTTGCCAGAACAGTATCAGATTCTGCTTGTAGGAGGTCGGGACGGGAGCAATTGCGTTTTAATCTGATTAGCTCACCAAGTGGGATATTTTTAATAACATGCGGAGAGTGACATGAACTAGCCAGTAAAATAGAGTTGGAGTCCGTATCCTTGTGATAGGGAAGGATCTCCACTGTACTACAAATGCCTGTCAGGGTAACATCCAAATAGTTAATGCTGGTGGAATGTGTCTGGAAAGTAAATTTAAGATAAAAAGAATTTTGATTAAGATGATTTATTAAGGAATGTGCTGTAGCAACATCCCCCTTCCATATAATCAACAAATCGTCGATGTAACGTGTGTAAAAAATTATGTGTTCTGAAAAATCATTATCATCATTGAAAATGTAAAATTCCTCAAAAATGGCAACAACGATGTTAGCCAGGGAGGGGGAAAAATTTCCCTCCCATGCTAACGCCGCATTTCTGCAAGAAAAATTTATCATCAAAAGAAAAATAATTGTGGGTTAACAAAAAATTAATTGCAGAAATAATAAAATTTTGTATGAGAATGGGATATGAGCTGTGTTTCCTGAGAAATAACTGCAAGCAATCCGTGGCTACATGATGTGGGATAGAGGGATAAAGGCTGACAATATCACAGGTCAGCCACATATAGTTACTCTGCCAGGGTATGGAATTCAAATTATTAATAAGAGATTTAGTATCCCTAAGGAAACCTGGCAAATCCCTAACTAAAGGCTGTAAAAAATAATCTAACCAGGCACCAAGTTTTTCACCAAGAGAACCAATGCCGGATATAATGGGCCTGAATGGAGGTGGGAAGACGCCTTTATGTAGTTTGGGGAGGGCATGATACACAGGAATAATAGGATGGTCCACCTTCAGATAATCATAAATTTTTTGTGTAAAACTGCCCCCCTCAAAACCAGCCTGAAGCATTTTATCAATTTTTGTCTTATAAAAATTAGTTGGATCCCCCTGTAAAGGTAAGTAGGTATTAACGTCAGACAAAATGGCATGGTTCATTTTGAAATACAACAGTGAATCTAAAACAACAAACCCCCCCCCCCCTCTTATCGGCTTCCCTGATGATCAGACCAGTATTAGACTGTAAAGCGGGCTTTACACGCTGCGACATCGCTAATGCGGAGTCGTTGGGGTCACGGAATTTGTGACGCACATCCGGCCGCATTAGCGATGCCGTTGCGTGTGATACCGATAAGCGATTTTGCATCGTTGCAAAAACGTGCAAAATCGCTAATCGGCGACATGGGGGTCCATTCTTAAAAATCGTTACTGCAGCAGTAACGAAGTTGTTCCTCGTTCCTGCGGCAGCACACATCGCTGCGTGTGACGCCGCAGGAACGAGGAAGCTCCCCTTACCTGCCTCCCGGCCGCTATGCGGAAGGAAGGAGGTGGGCGGGATGTTACGTCCCGCTCAGCTCCGCCCTTCCGCTGCTATTGGGCGGCGGTTCAGTGATGCTTCAGTGACGTCGCTGTGACGCCGCACGGACCGCCCCCTTAGAAAGGAGGCGGTTCGCCCGTCACAGCGACGTCGCCGGACAGGTATGTATGTGTGACGGCTGTTGTGTGACACGGGCAGCGATTTGCCTGTGTCGCGCAACAGATGGGGGCGGGTACCCACACTAGCGATATCGGGACCGATATCGCAGCGTGTAAAGTAGCCTTAAGTCTTGTAAAGCCAGAACTTCTTGGGGGTTGAGATTGCTGTTTTTAACACTCGTGACTCTATCCAAGGCAACCAAATCCTCCTCAATACGTTCCTGAAAAACATCCAATACAGAAGGCCTGGACTGAATAGGATAAAACAGAGAATTGGTGGTCATGAACCTGTCAGGAAGAAAATCATAACTTCTGGATTCTGATTCTAGTTGCCGTAAATTAGAAAGTTTTTTCAACTCGCAGAACTTAGGAATCACATTGGAATTCAACATGTTAGAATCTAAGGAAGGACTACAGTTATCCTGTGAATCTTCATTATTGATGAAATGGCACTTCAGGGTTAAATTCCTGGCCAATTTATTAATGTCCAGCAACGTATTGAAAAGATTGAATTTATTTGTGGGACAAAAACTGAGTCCTTTAGATAATACTGATAAATGATGCTGTGAAAGAATCTGTGCTGAGAGGTTCCAGACTGGACAGGTTAGTATCTCCGCTTCCTGCGGTCCGGATACCTGGTGTTTCCGATGTTTGCGCCCTCCTCTCCTGGTGCGTTTTTTGAAGTGTCATTTTTCTTTTTCTTGTGTCTTTTGTCAAGTGGGGCAGGTGTTATAACCTCTTCAGAGGAGGAGTCGGAGGAGACATCCACTGAATAACTCGTGGTGGCTGAGGAAACGCTGGTATCGCCAAAACTAACTTTTCTGTTATAATTTTTTTGGAAAAACTTCCTGTTTTTATTTTGTGGTCTTAATATAGAATTCTGATACTGTGGGTTCCTCCAGGTATAAACCTTATCGGTCTGATAGTCTATAAAATTTACGTTTTTTCCTCTCTGCGATTTTGTCATCCAAAATATTTAGATGTTTGTCCAAATTATCATTGAGTGTAGTAAATTCAGATGTATCCTTGAATTTATCCAACATGGTTTCAGTCTCCAAAATACATTTTTTAACTGCTTCTAATTCTTGTTCCTCATGTTTAATAATGAGCTCCATTAACTGGATAGAACATTTAGAGAGGATGGTATTCCAATCCAACAGAAAACTTTCAGAAAACGTAGAAAACGACGGAGACTTAATAATCCTCAGGCCACGAGGTATCATATTTTTGTCTACATATGAGCGTAGCGATGTGGAATTCCACCACAACCTGGCTTCTCTGGATTTGTGTTTTTCCAATGATCTGTGTAGCTGTAGTAGCTCCTCATTGTCTTTAACGGTAGCCTCTATAGAGGTTCCCTTTAAAGTCTCCAAATTCACACGATGGAGAATGCAATACATTATTGTGATATGCTAGCAAAACCCTCGACAGGTTGAAATGGACATCACATCCAGTAGGTGGCCACATAAACACACTTTCAGCATAAATATCTCCAAACAGAGTATCACAACAAATATCTAGAATTTTATTGCTTTCGGCATTTAAGCCATTTTTTTGGGTTTCTACATCTTCACTTTTCAAAGAGTCTTAATTATCACTGAATTTTAAGGTTTTTTTTTAAAATAAGATAAGTAATTTTGAATGACACAATTTATTTTACCATCATATTTACAAGTAAAAAAGGAAACAAAATTCCAAGAGGGATGGAAGTGAAAAGAGACAGTAATTTTGCCATTTTTTTTCTTTTTGTTTTCCCAACATTCACTTTGCGGTGAATAGGAATGTTATCTTTGCTGTGTGGGTCACCATGGTTATGCTGGTGGTCCTCATTTCATGGTATGATATGACTTTATTTGTTTATGTTATTTATTTTTGGTTCAATGGCAAATGTATTGATTAATGTTTACTAATGAAGTGCTTTATGGACCATTCCTTGCTTTCTAAATGTTACATATACGCCATGAGATGTAAGCAGTGGTGTAGCTACAGTCCTATGAGCACCAGGCATAAATTTGAACCTGGGCCTTACCAACCCCTGTAATAATGTTGTTCACCCTATCCCCTATTCTGCTGTGATGTCCTTCATTCTTTAATAATTTTCCCATTCATGAACTAATGTCTCTCGTCTTTGACCACATCCTGTAATAATGTCTCCTATTGTGGCCCATTTTTGTAATAATGTTCCCCATCATGTAATAATGTCATCTATTCTGTGATAATGTTCCTCATCCTGTACTAATACCCTCCATCTTGGCTCCTATCACATAGTAATTTACACCATCCTGGCTCCCATCCTGTAGTAATGTCCCCATCCTGGAATAAAGTCCCCCAAATTGTACTAATATCCTCCATCCTGACTCCCATCCTGTAATAAAGTCCCCCATCCTGTAATAATATCCTCTATCCTGGCTCCCATCCTGTAATAATGTCCCCCATCCTGTACTAATATCCACCATCCTGGCTCCCATCCTGTAATAATGTCCCCCATCCTGTACTAATATCCACCATCCTGGCTCCCATCCTGTAATAATGTCCCCGATCCTGTAATAATATCCTCTATCCTGGCTCCCATCCTGTAGTAATGTCCCCATCCTGGAATAAAGTCCCCCAAATTGTACTAATATCCTCCATCCTGACTCCCATCCTGTAATAAAGTCCCCCATCCTGTAATAATATCCTCTATCCTGGCTCCCATCCTGTAATAATGTCCCCCATCCTGTACTAATATCCACCATCCTGGCTCCCATCCTGTAATAATGTCCCCCATCCTGTACTAATATCCACCATCCTGGCTCCCATCCTGTAATAATGTCCCCGATCCTGTAATAATATCCTCTATCCTGGCTCCCATCCTGTAGTAATGTCCCCATCTTGTAATAATATCCTCGATCCTGGCTCCCATCCTGTAGTAATGTCCACATCCTGGAATAAAGTCCCTCATCATGTAATAATGTCCTCTATTCCATGATAATGTTCCTCATCTTATAATAATACCCTCTATTCTGGGTCCCATCCTGTTGTAATGCCCCCCATCCTGTAATAAGGCCCTCCATCCTGGCTCCAATCCTTTAGTAATGTCCACCCTCATGGATCCCATCTTGTAATAATGTCCCCAACTTGACTACTTTATTTTAAAACTGTCCTTCATCCTGGCCCCTTCTAGTAATAATGTCTAGTAATAATGTTCTTCATCCTGGCCTCTTCCGGTAATAATGTCCTCCATCTTGGATCCCATCCTGTAATAATGTCCCCCACCCTGACTCCCATCCTGTAGTAAAGTCCCCATCCTTTAATAATGTCCCCATCATGTAATAATGTCCTCTTTACTGTGATAATATTCCTCATTCTGTATTAATACCCTCCACCCTGGCTCCCATCCTGTAATAATGTCCCCCATCCTGTAATAAGGCCTTTTATCCTGGCTCCCATCCTGTAGTAATGTCCACCATCATGGATCCCATCTTGTAATAATGTCCCCAACCTGACTACTTTTTTTTAATACCGTTCTTCATGCTGGCCACTTCCAGTAATAATGTTCTCCATCCTGGCCCCTTTTGGTAATAATGTCCACCATCCTGGATCCCATACTGTAATAATATACTCCATCCTGTAATAATACCTTCCATCCTGGCTCCTATCCTGTAGTAATGTCCCCATGCTGTAATACTGCCCTCCATCCTGGCTGCTATGCTGTAGTAATGTCCATCATCCTGGATCCCATCCTGTAATAATGTCCCCAATCTGACTACTTTTTTTTAATACTATTCTTCATCCTGGCCCCTTCCAGAAATAATATCCTCCATCCTGACCCCTTCTGGTAATAATGTCCTCCATCCTGGATCCCAGCCTGTAATAATGTTCCCATCCTGACTTCCATCCTTTAGTAAAGTCTCCATCCTGTAATAATGTCCCCATCATGTAATAATTTCCTCTACTCTGTGATAATATTCCTCATCAGGGGCGTAACTACCGAGTTCGCAGAGGTCGCCATTGCGACCGGGCCAGACAGGTTAGGGGCCCGTGGCCGCCCTGCAGATCAGCAGCCAGCTCCTTTCTGTGAGAGAGGAGCTGCCCTGTTCTGTCGCAGACCACGCGGCAGCTATATGACCCGTTGCTGCCACCGCTGACACCGGGCCCCCCCTATTCTTTCCATTCTGATTCCTTTTTTTAACCCTAGAACGCGGAACCATAGAAATCGACCATAGAAAACAAGTAACCTAGCAGGCCTGCGAGGCCCCAGGTATGCGTTTTAGGGTCAATAATATTCTCCGTCCTGGCCCCTTCTGGCAATAATGTCCTCTGTAGTTACAGTTATGGTGATACCTAATAATAATAAAAAAAAAAAATATATATATATATATATATATATATATATATACACAGTTTTATCTTTTTGGCTTTTTTTTTGTGGGTCAAGCTGTAGTTTTTATTGTTACTATTTTCAGCTCCACACGACTATTTGATCTCTTGTTATTAACATTTTTGGGGGAAGTGATGGTGTAAAACAAAAAACCCTAAAAAATTTGATTCTGTTTTTTTTTTTTCTTTTATTTCTTTTCCACGTTCCTTTATATGGTTTAAATATCATAATATTTTATTTGTTCTAACAGTTACACATGTGGCAATACCAAATAATTTTGTTTTTTCATTTTATGTGGTACTTATGTTTTAGTTCTAGGGAGTTGATTTGAAATTGTCCTTTTTTTATTATTTTATTTTCAGAAAATAATGTCAACAGTTTTTAAAATTTTCTTTAAATTAGTCCCCTAATTTGAAACGTATTATTCTGTACTATTATAAAATGAACAATCTCCTATGAAGCCCTGTTACAGCATTGACTTCAAAGGAGTATAAATGTGTCAGATTCTTGGTCCTTCAGTAAACGCTGACAGTTATGACAACACTATGATATGAGCTATAGTACAGAGACACTGCAGAACTAGCACAAAACCAGAAAAGACGCAGCCTCATACACACTTTGCACAACCTGCCCAGCTAGGCAAGCCATTAAAGGGAATCTGTCAACAGCTTTTTGCTCCCCCATCTGAGAGCAGCAAAATTTAGGGGCAGAGATCCTGATGCCAGCGATGTGTCACTTACTGACCTGTTTGCTGCATAGTTCATGATAATGCTGGACTACCTGCTGCACACCAAGTAGTCCTGTAATGATAATCTATTGTTGATTAAACAGTGATTTTATCAAAACTACACTAAGCAGCCCAGTAAGTGACACATCGCTGTAATCAGGATCTCTACCCTCACATTATGCTGCTCTCATATAAGGTGGCAAAAACCTGGTGACAGAGTCTCTTTAAGGGCTGGGATATTCTTCACCCTGCTTCCAGCAATGGGAGGGGATTTTGGCCGAGCCCTTCCCGGGCTGCTGTCGCTGGGCAGCTGGCGTCTGCTGGCGCGGCTGGTGCCTAGTCGAGATTGAAGTGTCTCCCAGGAAAGTACAAGGACAGTAGTAAACCAAAAGGGAAAAACAGGGAACAGCAAACCGAAATGACCAAACTCAAGCTTAAACTGGAGTCACATTTATTTATTTATTTTATTTGCTTATATAGCGCTATTAATTCCACAACACTGTGCCCATTGGAGCTTATAATCTAAATTCCCTATTGGTATGTCTTTGGAGTGAGGGAGGAAACCCACGTAAACACGAGGAGAACAACCTCCTTGCACTTGCGTGTGACTTGCGCGAGGATCGGCTTGCATTGCCCGGATCAGCTGCTGGCTCTCCTTATAGGAACATGTCAGCTGCAGAGAAAACTGACAGGCTCCTGTCAGGAGAGCCAGCGGCCGGTCCAAGCAATGCGATGTGATCTTCATGCGGGTCACACATCAATGTGACTCCAGCCTAAAAGAGGCAAAACTGCTAGCACCACTCACCACCACGCAGGAACTGCAATAAAAGACATTGACCAGAGGAAGAGAAAAGGGTTGAAATAGCCCGCCTGATTCTGGAGGAAATGATCAGGTGTTGGATACGTCCCAATCACTCCTAGAAAGCCACTACCTGCTAGCCTGCGCAGCAGAACATACACAATCCCACCTAGAACCAGACACAACAATGTCCTGTGTCACCCAGCCACAGGGAAACACGTCCCATATTCCCCAGGCAGTGAATCCCGTGGGAGACTCGTCGTCCCCACACCTCCACCACTCCACTATACGCAGTTCGTCAGATTGGGGCAGATTCACCCTCAGGGTAAACAGACCCCTTCCTGGTACAAAGGGGAAGCTGAGGATGTAGCCCTTGGGATCCAGCAAGATAATGGGAGTGCTTATGTGAAGCCCCGCACTACCTTCTGATGCCGGACGCCGCCGGGTCTCCACGGTCTTGGTAGTCTTCTGGTCACAGGTAGGTTACCTTCAATGGGGATTCGTGATGCACTCTCGGTAATTACGGTCAGGGTGACCGCCACTGCAGTTTAGGGGACGCCTGTGGCTGATGGTGAATGCTGTCAGTGGTTGTAGCCTCCCGAGAGTGATGCTGGCCCAAGGGCCCAGTGTAAGTGTGTAGTACCACAGGTCACAGAAGAACTCACACACAAACAGCAAAGTCTTTCAGGGTTTTTACTCACTATCAGATGGCAGGGGTGAGTTAACCCGGGCAATGCTTCGGTGAACCAGGAGGAACCAGGTATCCCTTCAGCTGATGTAGGGGTGACTGCTGACTCGCCTTCCTAGCCCTTCTTGTTTTGGGACGACCCCGACTTGAAGTCTTGCTGGGATCACTCAGGGAAGTCGCATACGCCGTTCTCCCCTTTCTGGCCCGTTTGCGGGCAGCGTGGACCAAGTAATTCCGGCTGCTTGCCTTCTGTCACTTATGGGCCCCTCGTTTCTGCTGTAGCTGCGGACTCTGTGTAGGTTGGTGAAGGGCATGCAGTGCCCTCACCGGCAGGTTTAGCAGGCCTAGTAAATGGGTTCCTGCTCTGGGAACCTGTTTTCCCATGCGGCCTGGTCTACCAGGCAGTCCCCTTACTCAGCCACCTCTCAGCACTCCGGCCCTAGGTGGTTTTCAGGTGGCCCTGCAAGGTAGCCGTTCTCCCCCACCAGCAGCCACGAGCGGTGCAGTGTCTGGAAGGGCCCTGCTCCACTGCTCTTCCCTCCAGACGCGACTCCTCCACTTCCTTCTCCTTTGGCTGCCTCTGCACAACTCCGTGTTCCCAGTGACACCACCCACCACTAGCTGGGATGCGAGGGACACGCACCCTCCCTGAGTCTGCTGAGGGGTCCCCTCTAGCTGTGTGTGTGCCTGGTTACTAAGTGTTCCGTGTGTCCACACCCTAGTCAGCCTCTGGGATTACCTGTTTTGTACTGACCCAGCATGGGTGCAGTACTCAGTGGTGCCTGACCAGGTCAGGGGCGCCACACTTACGACCACAGTAGCATAGCACCGGACCGGATCCACTCCCAGATGGATCATTATAACTAACAAAACCCTTGTTAAATGAAACAAGGCCTCATTGAAAATAAAAAGAGCTTATATTCACCTCCCGGTGTCATTCCACCGATGTCATCTCACATGACATTATTATTGCATGAGTGATGTAGTCTATCACTGTACGCCAGTCCTGGAGTTGAGTGTTAGCTGTTTTTTTATTTTCAATGGGGCCCTGTTTCATTAAAAAAGGGTTGTTCAAGTAGTAGACAACCCCTTTATATGCCGCTGTGTAGAACAGCCGGCAGCTGCAGTGTATGGAGCAGGCTCAGGTCCTGAGCCTGTTCAACATATCTAGTGCACACACAGCGAATGTCACCGGGAGTTTAAGGCTGGTAATCTCCTGCTAATCTTGGCTGTAGGCTATCAGGGTGTGCTGGGAATTATAGTTTAAAGAGTCGCAGGTTGTGGACCTCTACCCTAGGGCTAGGTTCGCACACTGCGTCTTTTTGACGCTGCGTTTTTGTGCGTTTTTGGCTGCTAAAAATGCACAAAAACGCACCTGCGTCGAAAAAACGCATCAATGAACGCATGCGATTTTGCCGCGATTTGGTGCGTTTTTGGCTGCGTTTTGCTGCGTTTTTGATCTCTGCGTTTTGCTGCGTTTTTCCAATGCATTGCATGGGGGGAAAACGCAGAAAAACGCAGGAAAGAACTGACATGTCCATTTTTTTTTTTTTAACTCAAAAACGCAGGTAAAAAAACCAGATGTGTGCGGACAGCAAAAATGAAAACTCATAGACTTTGCTGGGGAAGCAAAGTCCTGCAGTTTTGAGGCCAAAAACGCACCCGAAAAACGCGCAAAAACGCCGCGAAAAACGCACTGTGCGCACATAGCCTAAAGGTGTCGTGCAGTGTTCTGCGTTGCACTCATTGGGTGTCATGGAGTCTGAGTATGTTCACACTGCAGAGTCCGACAAACAGCCTGGGATTTTAGTTGCGTGACCTGTCATGGGCGTCAGCTGGTTCTGGCTTCACTGCTCTCCAGTACAGCGGGAGTTAAGTTCTGCTGGCCTATGATCAGCTGCTGGGAGCTCAGGCTGCTGAACACCATCTCCAGAGTTTAGAAGGTTCTGTTTTCTAAGTGTCGGATATAGCTTTGCTTCCTGGTTCCTGTTACATGGTGATCTACAAGTGGCGGTTTTGTGGGGTGTGTGAATCCTCCAGTTGTGTGTTTATATCCTACCCCTTTTGCTTTACTCCCCTGTTCTCATACTGTCTGCCCTTCATGTTTAAGTGTAGTGTGTGTGAGTTTTTGTTTACCCTTGTCTGTGCCTATTTGTGGGGTTTTGGTTACTGGGTTTCTGTCCTGTTCCCAGGGTGGGGAGAGTAGTATCAGGGATTGGCCAAGAGATAGGGTCAGGCTGGGGGCTCGAACCTGGCTACCATCAAGTCTACATTCAAGATAAGGGACTATGCAGGGGCCCCAGTCTTAGGCTCAGCCTAGGAGACCCGGTTCCATCGTTACATACCCCATGACAACAGAATGAAAGAAAAGCCATAATGTCTCGCCAACCTCATTTTGCAAAATTAAATCCTTCAATCCGCACAACGGTTAAAAAAAATAAACCCAGCTAGCTCTGACAATAAGTCTGATTGATTCATTCCACTCATAGACACCCAGCATAATCCAGCCGACATGGAAAGGAAAATGTTTAATTTTCTCTCCCAATACTTTCAATTAGAGAGCTCTTTTTATCTCTGTGAAGTCGTTTTTTTTTTTTTTACTGTACAAAACAAATTAAAAATAATGAAGATAGAAAAAAAATTGTGTAGACATGTAGAGAGCACCTGTCCAATTCCATAGCAATAACCTATTACAGAGTGAGAGCAGAGGCAGGAGACTAATAAGCCAGATAGGAGTCAAAAATGGATGAGGCTATAAAACCTTATTTAAAGTCATAATTAGAGATGACAGAACTGAAAAAGTCGTGGAGGAAAGTTAAAAAGTGTAATTTATTTATTTTTTTTATCCTGTAGGAAAATTGCTTGTAAAGATGGATTAAATTGTGACCACTCTCTGTTAATACTCTGTATGCAGTGGGTAAGGGGTTAAATGTACTCGTCGCAGTGCCGGTGATGTCGGGTCTGGGTTGTCACAGGTGGCCTTGCCCGGCTTCGTGGCCCTGAGGTGTACAATAAATGGGAGGATAATTGGGATGATGGGAGTTTGTGAGTTTGTCTCGTGACGCCAACTGTGGTATGCGGCCAGGGATTAGCCGCCGCTGCGGGTGATGTCCTCCGGTGCTGATGATGATGTCGCAGCAAGGATGGTCCTACTCCCCACAGGTGGAGCTGGCCCCAGGGAGGATGATGGAGGTTGAAGTCGTGGCCGTTGGCACCACTCACAGTTCAAGTGCAGCCTCAGGGTACCGGTCTCTGCCGTGATGGGCCCCAGCCGATCCCGGATAAGATGGAGATAGACTCGGGTGTTTGGAAAAGTCCTTTTGTAAGTGTGACGCCCTGGACCCCAGGGGTCACAGAATAACACCCCATACACACACACACCCTCCCCTGGTAGGGAACATCCGTCAAACAAAAACCCTTGTTGCCTCCTCCAGGGTCTGATGTCCACACCAGGTGGGGCGGAGCCAGGCGGTTGGCCCCGCCCACCGAGGAGTTCACAGGCCTGGAGGCGGGAAAAGTAGTCAGTGAAGGTCGACAGTCAAGTTCGAGAGTGGAGTGGAGGAGTTGAGTTGAGGCCCACCCCAGAGGACAAGCCTGTAGGCGCCGCCCGTGGACGGCCCAACGAACAACCCGCACCGATCCCGTTACCGTGGAAGGTTTCCCGAGAGGAGTCCGTCTATGAGGTGAAGCCGTCGGTCCCAGACGTGACCGTGCCTGAGAGAGTCCTGGCTCTGGCAGTCCGCCCAGCTGCGGAAGTAGTGAAGGCCGCCAGCAAAAAGGCCCAGCAGGGGAGGCTTGCCGTCCCTGCAACCCACGCCTCAGGCAGCGCCGGGTCACCGCTGTAAAGCAGCGTCCCAGGCCGCGTCACCGCGGGACTTCCCAGTAGTGGTGCCGGTCGTAGCTAGTACGGGGGAGATCCGGCGGGGCCCGACCCGCGTGCAACAGGGGTATGAAGGTGCTCCATTTTGGGATAGGCAGCCGAGCCGGCTGGGCCGTGAGATTGCCGCCAGGGAGCAGCAGAGAGCCGAAGTGTTGGCCCGTACAATACGAGAAAAGGACAACCTGCGGAACGCCACTTACTGGGTGCGGGGCCCAATGTACGAGGGCCAGGTCAGGCGATTCGACCGCCAGCGAGGGTACGGATTCATCTATTAGACAGGCCTGGAGGCCGAAATCTTTGTGGCTTGCAGGGACGTGAATTCCCATCTCCTGACGGGCCACCCCAGCCATGACCTGCAACCGGGTGATCTAGTAACATACACCCGACTCTGCGGGGAGAGGTGCTGGTTTGCACTTGATGTGAGGGAAAGAGTAAGCCGTAGTGCCCCTAGGCAGCTCCAGCCCCCTCCCCCTTTGGACTGGATTCCCGCTGTTGGCACTGGCGGGCTACAACCCTGCCCCGGTCCACTTAAGGTCTCCCGCCACCGGATCTTCGTCACCTGTGGCCCCTTTCACTGTCTGCCACCTAGCCGGGTAGTCCAAGGGCTACGACCCCTGACTACACTGCTGTCAGCTTTCCACATTTCAACCTCAAACTTGAACTCCTAAACTTGTCTGTTGTATTCTCGCCTCCGACACCTCAGAACCCCTAGGTGGGCGTTCACAACCGCCTAATCCCACCCACTGGTGTGCACTTATTATCATGATGGGTGGCTAGGGTTTAATAACTGTGTGTTATGTCTAAGTGTGGGTTTTGGTGGTAGCAAGGAGGATGTGAACTGTTTGTGACTACCTGGTTTTGCCAGGGCGTCATAAGAATGCCCAGCTCTCTGCCTCCGTTTAGAAGTGTAAATGCCAAGCTATCTTCCACTGTCTAGTTGTGTAACTGCCAAGTTTCTCTGCCTCTGTCAAGTATTGTAACTTCCAAGCTCTCTGCCACTGTGTAGTAGTGTAAATGCCAAAGCTCTCTGCCTCTGTCAAATAGTGTAACTGCCAAGCTCTCATTGTCAAGATCTCTACTGCTGTGTAAATGCCCAGCTCTCTGCCATTGTCTAGTAGTGTAACTGCCAAGCTCTCTGCCTCTGTATAGTAGTGTAACTGCCAAGCTCTCTGCCACTATCTAGTGGTATTACTGTCAAGCTCTCTGCCATTGTCTAGTAGTGTAACTGCCAAGTTCTCTACCTCTGTCAAGTAGTGTAACTGTCAAGCTCTCTGCCTCTGTCTAGTAGAGTAACTGCCAAGCTGTCTGCCATTGTTTAGTAGTGTCACTGTCAAGCTCTCTGCCATTGTCTAGTAGTGTAACTGTCAAGGTCTGTGCCATTGTTTAGTAGTGTAACTGCCAAGCTCTCTGCCATTGTGTAGTAGTGTAACTGTCAAGCTCTCTGGCTCTGTATAGTAGTGTAACTGTCAAGCTCTCTACCTCTGTCTAGTAGTGTCACTGTCAAGCTCTCTGCCATTGTCTAGTAGTGTAACTGCCAAGTTCTCTACCTCTGTCAAGTAGTGTAACTGCCAAGCTCTCTGGCACTGTGTAGTAGTGTAAGTGTCAAGCTCTCTGCCTGTGTCTAGTGGTGTAAAAGCTAAGAGACTGTAAGGGGCCCTTTGCACACTACGACATCGCAGCTGCGATGTCGGTGGGGTCAAATTGAAAGTGACACACATCCGGCGTTGCTCTCGACATCGTAGTGTGTAAATCCTTTATGATACGATTAACGAGCGCAAAAGCGTCATAATCATATCATTGGTGTAGCGTCGGTCATTTCCATTAATTGGGAAATACCGATGTTACGATGTTGTTCCTCGCTCCAGCAGCCGCACACATCGCTGTGTGTGAAGCCGCAGGAGCGAGGAACATCTCCTACCTGCGTCCTGCGGCTCACGCTGGCTATGTGGAAGGAAGGAGGTGGGCGGGATGTTTACGTCCCGCTCATCTCCGCCCCTCCGCTTCTATTGGCCGCCTGCCGTGTGACGTCGCTATGACGCCGCACGACCCGCCCCCTTAATAAGGAGGCGGTTCGCCGGCCAGAGGGACGTCGCAGGGCAGGTGAGTGCATATGAAGCTGCCTTAGCGATAATGTTCGCTACGGCAGCTATCACCATGATATCGCAGCTGCGACGGGGGCGGCTTGCGATGTCGTAGTGTGCAAAGTGCCCCTAAGTGTCTATTCGCTCAGTTCAGTACCTCTACTTTGTATTGCAGTGTTTCGAGCACACCATGTGGCTACGAGTGATATTACAAGTTAATAAAAAATCCAAAAGTTAATTGGAAAAACATTACCTTTACTTGGAGAGATATATTAATGCAATGACAAAGCAAATTACCAGTCTTCACTATATTATTTAAACAATCTATACCCATTTACTTCATGAAAATGGTTTTCCAAATGATGGAATGTTTTTGTGCCCTCTGATATATATAGTAATTGATTCATTGGTCCATTGAGCACATTCTTCTTTTAAACATGCCCGTTCATGTGCCGCTTTGCAAATGACCCCATCAGTCGATAGTAAAGTGCATGGCACGAGTTCTAGATTCTATTTCAGACTTATTACTTTTAGATTTTCATCATTTAAAATATAAACTAAACAAAGTCGCTTTGTTCGTTGAATCTGTCGCTTTTCTCTTTGCAGAGATTCAAATCATGTGCGTGACATTTAATACGGATAAATCCTAGAAATAAAAATTATTATTTCTCTGTCGTTGTCTCTGGGTTATGAGGGAACAATGATCCCGTCTATGATGTGACCTGATTTATCTATTGAATCTTCATTCCTGCATATTTTGAACTTTTCTAAGCATAATTGCTATCAGAAAATTTGCTAAACTTTCAATATGCTTTTGTTACTTTGCTGCCAAGAAAGTATATAATTGGTACCCCACAAATGGTGGCAACAAGCCAGCCGATATATACAGCACATGTTCCTCTGCATTAACCAGTACAGGAGATAACTCTGATTCTGGTTGTTTAACCCCCTGAGAGAACCATGATTTCTAAGTAGCTAAATAATGGATGGGTTGTGTCATGGATTTCTCATGGCCTGTAATGGAGGTATCAAGGCCAGCTGGCAATCCAGTGGCAGTGAGGGCTAGAGGATCACAGAGATTGGCAGCACATATTATCTGACAGTTCCCTATTTCTGCAGCTGCGGACTCTATGAACCTGGAGATCTGTCATCCTGCCTCTCAGTTGCTATCCTCTGACTTCCTTTATTAACCTCACCCTGGGGTGGTTTGGGTGTAGTTTATAGTTTTTTCCTTGCTGAGGTCTGGAGAGGTCGTCTTCTGTTGCTCCAGAGACTCCTGTGGTTGATGAAGCTCAGATAAGTATTTGTCTTTTGCTATCTATCAGGGCTCTGGTGATTGCAGTCGTGTTTCACCTCTATTGTTCCTTTGTGTCTTCCTTTAGTGTTAGTAGAGTTGACTTAGTGCTCATACCTTACTTAGGGCCCATTTGCCAGGGTAAGACAGGGCCCCAGGTATCCAGCTCAGAAACAGGTGCTACGCTTGTATAGGGTTGTGGGGGCAGTGAGCGTGAGCTGCAGGTTATTGTCAGGGGTCACCCCTTCCCTAGCTATAAGGCATTCCTTCCCCCTTCCTGTGTGTAGTCCTATACGGCAGGTATAGCCTCTCTCCCCTGCCATGACAGGTTGACTTAGCAGAGGTTGATCTAACAAAGGCATGACCTTATAGATTTAGCATATTGAGTATTAGTGACAAGGGAATTGATTTAACGTAAATTTAGTGGGAACCTGTCATGTAAAAAAAAATGCTATTACCTGCAGATATGGGGTCAACCTCCAGATTAAGAGCATTGTAATGTTGTGCAGCCACCGTGTAGGGGTGTCGCCTCTACGATTGGATAAGCACACTTTAACCTTAAGAGACAGTGCTCCCCCATGTTCTATGTTTTATGGACTAGCCGGCAGAGTTGGCACTCCCCTCTGAATTGTGTAGTTAGATCAATCCTGCCCAAAAACTGTAGGAAAAGGGGAAAGAGCGTGAGAAGATCTTAGTGCGGGAACAGGGGAAGTTGGGTCGACTTAGAGAGTGAGAGGAGACATCACCTGAAAAGTATCTGTGAACGGCGGTTGGGAGAAAAGCGCAGTGCCGGACTGTGAGAGAGAGACTGCGAGCCAGACCGTGGCAGAGACCTCGTAGCCATTAAGCCAGTACCAGACTGTGAAGCTCTGAGTCCTGAAGTAAGCGATCCCGGAGATAAGAAGAGATGCCATCCGGAAGAGTCAAAGAACTCTGGGTCTGTGGAAGAAGAAAAGTTCCCATCTGTCCTGAAAGGAAAATGTGCACCAACGAGCCATCCGAGCTTAGCGGCATCGAGCCCCCCAGAGTGGACTTGTTCCCCCTCAACAGTACTATGAGTCCTTCACCGCTGTACACACCTGATAGGGTTTAGCCTAGGCCTCAGTAGTCAGAGCATGGTAGCCGTGCGGCCCTCTTACCAAAGGCTAGTTAAGTTGTTGGTGCACTATAGTTGTAAGTATATTCTTCTTGTAAAGCTTAGCATTGAATTGATACTTGGAATAGTTGGGGAAACACGGTGTTGGTGCAGCCCAGATAGAAACTGCAGTGTTTGTTAACTATACCGTTGCCAAACTATACTTCACTGTTGACGCATATATTTCCTGTCTGCTAATAAAGAGGGGTTCCCGTAATTGAACTCTGCCCAGCGGTGGTACCTTTGCCACCACTACAATCACACTGAGAGCCCCATTACATAGAGGAGTAAAGTTAATTTCCTCCGAGCAACAAGGCTCTCAGTGTGGTGGTAGCACAGCGTCAAAACTAGAGATGAGCGAACCTGAGGTTCCGTTTTCGAACTGAACCCAACTTAAAAAAATCAAGGTTTGGAGTTTGGATGCTTTACATGCGAACTTCACTTCAGCGAGCAGTGCTATGCTTGGGTACATTTGGTGCACAGTCCTGTGCAAGTCGCTTGCAATGTTTGAACAGCTCGCACTGGGGGTAAAATCAGCATGATCAGATGTAGCATGCAACCCAAATTTTTTATTAAAAAAAGCCTGCCCACCCTCCGCCGGAAGTGATCTGCTTATGGCTGGTTGTATGTGGATGGAGACTCAAACTGGCAATCAGTGGCTTGCTACAAAGGTTCGGGTCAATCTCGAACCAGTGGAGGCTCGGCTCATTTGCTGCTTGCGAACCTAACCTCCACTGAACCACTCATCTCTAATCATAATGCTGTCAACCATATATCTGTAGGTTAATATCATTTTTCTACATGACAAGTTCCCTTTAATTTAAATTACCGTATGTTGATACTTTAAAAATGACTGAACCCAGCAAATTTGAACTAGTTTGACTTGATTTGGGCGAATAACCCCAAAAAATGCCTGCTACCATTTTACACAATTCTGGAAAGTAGAAGGGGTTAACGCCGCGCTGTCACCAAAAGATGATAAAAAAAATTGTTGATTTAAGGAAAGATTATTTTATTCCATAGGTCTACGTGTTTTGAGGTGAGGACCTCTTCTTCAGGAGCACAAAAATTAGAAAAATCATGTTGATTTTTCTGATTTTTGTTGTCCTGAAGAAGAGGTCCTCACCTCGAAACGCGTAGACCTATGGAATAAAATAATCTTTTAGTAAATCAACAATTTTTTTATCATCCTTTGGCAACAGCATGGCGTTAACCCCTTCTATGCTCCAGAATTGAAGATGTCCACACGTTGGGCTGCGGCAGCCGCCATTATCTGTATGCTTTTTGTGTTGGTTGTGACTTTCACAACCACACTAGGTGAGTGTACAGTAACATACTTTTATTTTAATATCTGGTAAGACACTATTTTGCGCTCTCTTTCTCTTAGTTTTACCATTTTACACAAAGCAGAAGATTGTATTAGCCAGAGAAGACTGACATTAGCTTTGGCTTGTCTGATTGTGCTTCCCCATAATGCCTATAGCTATCACATCACATGGCATACCACAACCCATCAGGAGGGACTATTGCAGACTGTATAAAAGCAGAGGCAGGGAATGCAGCCATCATTTAGGGCTCAGCCATAGAGATAAAACATGAAATAATGAATAAACAATAGAGACTGTGTGACAGGATAGGAGTGGAAAACAGTTTGCATCCCTTTAACCATAGAAATCACTTTGACATTACTAAGGCTGTGTTTTCACGTTAAAGCGCTTGAAATTAGTTGGTACAGTCATAGAAGACCTCAGAGTGTCCCACAAATTTTTTCAGCTAAATTAAAGTATTTCACTGCAAATTGATTCAGTGCAAACTGAGTTTTTGGGAAATATTTGGAAAAAATTTTGGAAAAGTTGGCGAATTTAAATTTCAAAAAATTCGCTCATTGCTACTAAAGGGTGCTTTACACGCTGTGATATCGGTAACGATACATCGTCGGGGTCACGTCGGTAGTGACGCACATCCGGCGGCGTTACCGACATCGCAGCGTGTAACACAAATGAGCGACGATCAACGAGCACAAAAACGTGAAAAATCGTTAGTCGTTGACACGTCGCTCATTTCCTTAATATCGCTGCCGCGACAGGTACAATGTTGTTTGTCATTCCTGCGGCACCACACATCGCTATGTGTGACACCGCAGGAGCGACAAACATCTCCTTACCTGCCTCCACCGGCAATGCGGAAGGAAGGAGGTGGGCGGGAAGTTACGTCCCGCTCATCTCCGCCCCTCCGCTTCTATTGGACGGCTGCCGTGTGACGTCGCTGTGACGCCGCACAAACCGCCCCCTTAGAAAGGAGGCGGTTCCCCGGCCAGAGCGACGTTGCAGGGCAGGTAAGTCCGTGTGACGAGTGTAAGCGAGGTTGTGCGGCACGGGCAGCGATTTGCCCGTGTCACACAACCGACGGGTGCGGGTACACTCGCTAGTGGTATCGATACCGATATCACAGCGTGTAAAGTACCCTTAAGTCAAGCTAGGCATTAGATGAGCGATCAGCAGATTCCAAGAGTGACATGAAGAAGAACAGTTTAATGAGATTTGAAAAAGTTAAGTTTAAAAAAAGTGCTCAGAAAAAACTAAAACTTTTCTCTATAATAAGTGGTTACATTTTGCAAAAGTTTACGAAAATAACCCCAAAATATCCACATATCGGAATACTCACCACTTTATTTCGAATACTTAGCTAATGATGGAACTTGCTCTTGATGGATCATTTTGACACATTGACGCCTGTTTACCCCAATCTGGAAAATCCTCCTTTCATTTTCTAATTTCCATCAAGTGTCTTGCAGTCTGTGTAGGAGGCAGCACCACACTGAGATCTCACAGCCGGATAGTGCCTCGCTGTTAATTTTAGGTTCTATTTTTGCTAAATTTCCAGGTTTACTTTAATTTCAGGCAGAGTTTAGTAATTAAAAGTTTAGTTAAAAACAAGTAAAACTTGCCACATTAAACAGGATAATTACACTGATCATATCGTAGATGATTATACCAATTTCATTTTGTAAATTTGTTTCTTAATTTTTCTTTCCAATTTTCCATTTTAGAGGTCTTTATTTCGCAAATGAAAATTATAAGTTTTTATAGTTGTGTCAGAGTGGAAGAATATAAATGTGGGAAATGAGCTGAGAAATGCAAAGAATAAATGTGAGAATTAAATGGGTAATGGTAATGTATGATCTGGTCATCTATAAAAGAGGAGTTTGGAAAAATACTAGGCCTGCACAACATATGGTCCGCCAAAGACTTTACTGCGGCCTACGGACCTGTGGCAGGCGCTGCTCCCTTCTTCCAATACTCATACAGACGCAAATACATTTGAAAACCTGAGTGCCAGGATAGGCGCAGAGCAGAGAAGATCTTGGCCGATCCTGCTTTGATATGCAGCAGCGTGATGAGGTCAGCATGCTGCTGCTATTGCCGCAGAGGCCTCGGAGATGTCAACCACAATAAGCACCCCAGAGGGGAGCAGAACATTATATGTGTAATAATTTCAGATAAGGGATTGGTGTTGCTGCCAAAGCACACACATTATGGGGGGAGGGATATTGTGAAAGGGGTCACAGTGTAGTGAGAAGCAGTGGGGTGGGAGGATATTATGGAAAGGGGCAGTTACCATGGATGGCAAAAAGAAAAAGCAAATTAATTTTGGAACTAATCAAGTCAGACATGTCACTCAAAGCAGGGATCACCAAGCTACGACTTGCCTACTTTTGACACATCATACGAAGAGAGCGGTCATTGGAGAAAGACATCATGGTAAGAAAAATAGAAGTTACAAGGGGAAGAGCAACCTGAAGGCTTGACACAATCAAGTTAATGGTGAAGACCCTGGTGGGCCTATCTAGGTTGCACAATATTGAGCTTCCTACAGAGAGTTCATCCATCAAGTTCGAGCTGAAGGCTGTTAAATGAAAAGAAAATTAAAGAAAGTCAGAGGGCAGTGTGTTTGGGGTGGTGAATTATGGAGAGGCTCATTGGGAGGACAGTATGGAGAAGGACAGTGTGTGTGTGAGGGTGTATTATGGAGAAGGGCAGTGTGTGTGGGGCATAATATACGAGGGGCATATTATACAGAGGGATAGTGTGGGGAATATTTTGTGCAGGAAGCACAGTGAGTGGCAGTTATTCTTTTAAAGGTGCAGCATGGCAGATATGTTAATTATGTAATAATGTATTCGCATATATAGCACCATTAATTCCACAGCACTTTTTTACATACATTATCAGTATGTCTTTGGAGTGTGGGAAGACACCGGAGAACCCAGAGGAAACCCACGCAGACACAGGTACAACATAGAACCTCCTTGCAGATGTTATCCTTGGTGGGATTTGAACCCAGGACCCCAGCGCTGCAGGACTGCAGTGCTAACCACTGAGCCACCGCGCTATAATGATTTTCAATTTTTATGGGAATTGTATCGGCAAGTGCTGCTGAAGGCAGAGAAGAGTGAAATCTGGAGAGACAAGTTTTGGCCATGAAATCTCATCATGGCATCTGTACTACAAAAGGGATGGGAAAAACTCCAATCACAGAAGATGTTGCCTATAAGGTACCTGAATATAAATGTTTATTTGGGATACTGACTATGTCTCATTAATACTGAGGTTCCTTATTGTCCCCTGTCTGATGATGGCTGATAACAACTCCCCAAAGCTCCTTATCATTGTTAAGGACACACTGGGAATTGTAGGTTCAAATGATACAACTGTTTATGGGGCTGACCTGATACTGCAATTGATCTCTACACTCTGCCTGGAGAAGTATACATGTATGGATTGTAGTTTTGGTGCTGCATTTATATATTAACAGGGGATCTGACATTGTAGACTTGTACTGAGGGTGGTTTTGGTGCTGCATTCGTGTACTAATGGTGGTTCTTCTCTGTATTCATGTACTAGTGGTGGTATTGGTGCTGCAATCATGTATTAATGGTGGGGCTGATGCTGCTTTAATTTACAAACAATGGTTTTGATGCTGCAGTTATGTCCTGAAAGCGATTCTGATGCTGCATTCATGTACTAACTGTGGTTCTGATACTGAATTTATGTACTAACGGTGGTTCTAATGCTGCTTTCAGGTAGCAATGGTGATTCTGATACTGTATTCATGGACTGACGGTGGTTATGATGCTGCATTCATGTACTGACAGTGGTTCTGGCACCGCACTAATGTACTGACAGTGGTTCTATACATGTAGCAATCCATAATGTGCTCCATGGCTGTATTAAAACTTAATTTTAAATTTCTAAGGTTTGAGTACTTTATGAGACGGATTTGGTGAGATTCTGCTCCACAAACTCAGTTTAAATTAGTGAAAGTTCACACAAATTTTTTGGGAGTAGAAACTCTCCAAATCCTCCTCAAATACTTAAAACGTGCTTCTGTTGATGTAGTAATGTACTGATCGTGGTTCTGGTGATGTATTAATGTACTGATCGTGGTTTAATGTACTGATGGTGGTTCTGGTGATGTGTTAATGTAAGCACCCATTTAAATTTTGGGAGGAATTGGTTCAGTATGGCAATGTGACCTTTGGACCAAAAACATATGTGTACCCTTGTACTAGATACTGAGCTGAATAATCAAACACAGACAGCAGAGATGAGTTTTTGCCCTCAGCATGCTCCCAGGGACCTGCATGGTGTGCCCAGGACCTGGGAGCACAGAGATGAGGCAGAGACCGGACTGAGTGGCCAGGGTGGTCGGCATGTGTCGGCATCCTTGCCAGGTGCAACACAGGGACTCCGGCAGCATTACACAAATTTTCACTCTATGGTTCATTTCAGCAGCAAACTCAGTGAGGTTCAGTTAACATTCACAGATGCAGCAAAAATCATATAAAATGTTCAGAAGGGGAAAACATTTACAGTCTCAAGATGGACATAGTAGGAAGGAAGGTAAATCATGAGGAAATCCATCCAGGACTAAAGCTGTGTTGATACATGAGAGCTAGTGAAGGTAGAAGCATTATGGCCAGCCTGACTTCACATTCAGCAGGTGTAAAGCGGGCTTTACACGCTGCGACATCGCTATCACCGGCTAGCGATGTTGAGCGCGATAGCACCCGCCCCCGTCGTACGTCCGATAATGTGTGACCGCTGCCGTAGTGAACATTATCGCTACGGCAGCGTCACACGCACAAACCTGCTCTGCGACGTCGCTCTGGCCGGCGACCCGCCTCCTTTCTAAGGGGGTGGTTCGTTTAGCGTCACAGCGACGTCACAGCAACGTCACTGAACCGCCGCCCAATAGAAAAGGAGGGGAGGAGATGAGCGGCCGGAACATGCCGCCCACCTCCTTACTTCCTCCTTTTCCAGTGGACGGAGGTAAGGTGATGGTTGTCGCTCCTGCGGTGTAACACACAGCGATGTATGATGCCACAGAAGCGATGAACCACATCGCTAAAAAGCTGAAAACGTTTTTTTGTTTTAGGATGACCTCTCCGCGGCAAACGATTTTGCCCTCTTTTGCGATCGTTTAAGATCACTCTTAAGTGTTACATGCTGCGATCTCGTTAATGACGCCGGATGTGCGTCACAAACAACGTGACCCCAACGATAATTAATTAACGATATCGTAGCGTGTAAAGCCCGCTTAAAGCTAAGAGTGAGCTGCAAAGTATATATTACAAAGTATGAAAAAAAAGAAAGGAGTAAAGGATTCAGAACAAAACTCTAACATGTAAAATGATTTCTTACAATGTTAAAGGTATCAATAGCTTATGTCAACAATAAACAACATTTCATGATATACCGAGAACAATCACGAATCTCAAGACCTCTGACCTTCTTAAAAATAATTGGATGTATTGGATAAGTGAAAATTGAATGAATTTGGAGATCTTAGAAATTTTCTAGCCTCATAAAAAAAAAAGTTAACAGCATCAATAGTAGTTAATATTTTTTGAAAATAAAAAAATAATGAAATGTTTCTTTATATTTTTGTTTTGTTATAGAACGCTCCAATCACCGGCTCCTGAATCTCAAAACCTCTCTTACCTTTTATAACGATGGAAATAAAAAGATGTGATAAACCCTATCTGGTAAATCAGCTAAAATGTGCAGAACACGGGGATTGTGAGCTTATAAACAGAAATAAGGAGCCGATAGGAAAAGTAATCAGTTTATAATCCTTATCAAAAAGTGACAGTGGATAGCGGGATTATACCACGTATTTGCCTAAGGACAAAAATATGCCTTTTTTTTTTTTTACATTTTTGTTTTAAGATTCAGTTGATGTTTTTGTTATTTGATATATTTGTTAGTTCCGGACATAATTATAATCAGTCCAATATTAATTTGGATCTCAAACTCATCCATTCACATAGTGTAACGGTAGGTTTGGGGAAGTATCAAGAGATGGGAAAGGGAGCCCTGTGTCTGGAGAAGGTGGAGATGGTGACCCCTGACCAAACCTACTGCTGGTCTCTGGGGTTCATCACCACCCTAAATAGGTTCCACACCTATGCCGCCGAGCCAGACACCTGACCCTAGGTATCCCTAGTGCTTGACCCTAAATAGGGAATGGGTGGGATGATTTCTTTGTTAACACTAACAACCCCTGTGCATAATAATAATAATAATAATAATAATAATAATAATAATATTATTAAGCACAGGAGTTGTTGTTGTTATTATTATTATTATTATTATTATTAATAACAACAACAACTCCTGTGTTTAATAATAATAATAATAATAATAATAATAATAATAACAACAACAACTCCTGTGCTTAATAATAACAATAATAATAATAATAATAATGCCCCCTGTGCTTATTATTATTGATATTAATAATAACAACATTTGTGCTTAATAATAATAATAATAATAATAATAATAAATAACCCCTGTGCTTTCCTATAATGATAATAATGCTAATTATTATGCCTCCTTATAATGATGCCACCACAGCCCCAATATGCTGTATTATGCCCACTACAGTGCCCATTAAACAGTATCATGCCCTCACCGCTCCCCACACAATAAGGATGGCCCAGATAGCCACCCATACATAGTATGAAAGTCCTCACAGCTCCCCATACACAGTATGGTGGCCCTTTGAGACCGTCATATGCAGTGTGATGGATTTACAGCCCCCTATAGACTCTATAATGACTCCCAGAGCCCCCCATACACCATCTGATGGTCCAACTTTCTCCTACACACAGTATTATGGCCCATTTCCCACTGTACATACTGTAGTATCATAGGTCATATGATATCACTAGTGAACATATTATGATTCCCCATAGACACCTATATGCAGTACGATAGTCCCCAAAAAGTGGGATGGCCCATAACCTCCTATATATAGTATGATGCTTGGTACCTCATATACATAATAGTATGATGATCCATAGCCCCCCTCACACAGTATGATGCCCCCATTGGTCCTTACACAGCATGATTCCCAATTGCCACCTGTACACGGTATGAGTTCCCTCAGCTCTCCACATGGTAAGGCATAGTCCCCTATAGTCCACTTCAGTAAGGAGACTTTGGGTGCTCATGGGATGTTGGTTGGGGTTCACGACACTTCCTGGTTTCTTCAGGGCAGTATCTATCACCCCGCTGGCTTTCCTTGTCATACACAGTCAGTAAGATACATGATAACAGAGCGCACTTAGCTAACCAGAAATTTCACTTTTATTCTTTACACCGTTATGACAGACATGGGCTACCTTTTGCTTACATCCTCTCAGTGTGGGATACTACCTCTCGACCTGTCCCCTCCTCTACCTTGGATGTTGTCATCAAGCTCTGGAGTCTGTGCCTCCTGACTATTCTCACCTTTGTCCAATTCTGGGCCCTTGTGACTCCCTAACCTAATGACTCTCTAAGCCCGCCAGGGTGAGACGTAGGCTCTGGACCTCTCGAGGATACCTCACATTTCCTTGACTGGCTCTAGCACCGAAGCCACGTCTTCTTACATTTGAACCCTATTCTACACTTACTCCTCTCGAGACCTCCCAATCAACTTCTTTCCCACATCTGTCACTACCCGTTTAACCCTATCTCTTGTGTCCTACTGCTATCTCAACCCAACCACCAGGTGGCGCCTTTGGTTACAGTCTCGCTCTAAAGGATCTGGAACCTGCACTCAGCTAGCAGCATAACTACATACACATTTAGCAGTAGGCAGATCACAATGTACTCTATATAAGCATATAATTGACATTGCAGGGCTCAACCATCTCCTACACTCCCACAGCTCGTCACACAATGAGGATGGCCTCCATAGCCACCCATACACAGTATGATGCCCACACCTTCCCAAACAGTATGATGTTACATAGGTCCCCCCATACTAAGTATGATACCTTCCAGCTCCTCTCATAGTATTATACTCCATAGCCCTCTATGCACAGTATAGTGCCCCACAGTCACCCATACAGTGTTGTACCCCACAGCCTCTCAGACGAAATATCATGCCCTATCACACTCAAAATACAGTATGATGCCACAGAGCCTTGGTTACCCAGTATGACGTATGAGCAGCCCCATGCACAGCCCTCCGTACACAGCATGATGCCCCATAGCTCCTAAATTTTTAGAACAAATAATTTTGTTTATATCGCAATTTTTGAGACCTGGAAATTTTCTATCCTTCCATCAATGGCCATGTATTAAGTCATACTTTTTTATGTTGAACTGTAGTTTGTATTGATAAGAATTTGGGGTACATATTAAGTTTTGATTTTTTTATAGCATTTTATTGAGAGAAGTGCGACAACTGGAAAACAGTAATTCTGGTGCTTTGATTTTGTTTGCTGTTCACATTTTGGAATAGCTCACTATATAATAGCCCATAACCACCTATATACAGTCTTATTAGAAAAATAGGTGGGCACGTCTTTAGCCTTGTGGTGCTCGAATCTCAGGATGGACTCCACAATTCAGCAATAAACGAAGATCGGCACTCATATAAACCTTGCTTCCTTTTTCTTATTTATTCCATTTTAAAAAAAATTACAATAATAACAGTGACGCGTTTCAGTCAAATATCTCAGATCTTTCTCAAACACAAATAGTATGAGAAACAGATAAATGACCTATACTCCTGTATGCATGATGGACCCCACAGCCCTCCACACACAGTATGATTCCCTAGGGAGTGCGTGCACGCTGCTGCCATTCTCTTAAATGGCCAGCGTGACACTCCTATTCAACACCATTAGTTTAGTCAGTTGTGTTCTGTCTAGTTAGTTGTCATGTCACCCGTCACATCCTGTCCTGTCCAGTCCTGTTCCTGCCTACACCTGGTCCCAGCCTGTCCTGCCTGTTGGCACCTGGTCTCAGCCCATCCTGACTGTTGGCACCTAGTTCCAGTTTGTCTTTCCCCTTCCTCCTACCAATCCTTCCTTCCTTGTTGGTACTTGTGACTATACCTGTCCGTCCTGCCCTGTTGGTGCAAGAGACTGCCTGTCCATCCTGACCATGCCATCTGCCTTGCTAGTAACTCTGCCTGTTTGTGCTGCCCTGATGGTGCTAGTGTCGCACCCCAGGGCTGTGGAGTAATCGGTCCTGGGCCTGGTTTCACGGGGAACTGTCCCGGGTGTAATGGTCAGATCTCTGTTCTCGTTCCCAGGTTTTCCCGTTGCGACTATGCCCCGGACTTTACGGTTGGTGAAGTCCTGGATGGTCTCCTCACCGTGCAGATTTTATCAGGTCTGCCTGGAGCGTTTCCCTGACCTAGGCCTCTGCACCCCGTCTGTGCTATGGTTCCGAGAGTACTCCACCGTACTCCCTCGGCAACCACAAACCTGAGCCTGACAGGTCACTGCTACACTCCCCCATCAGTACCATTTATGTCCGTCTCCTTTCCCCTCCACTTACTGACTGTCTGGCCCCTCCTTTCTGGTCGTTGTCTAGTGGACTGGATCAGTTCCACCCCTAAGTGGCCATCCATTGGGGCCAACCCAGTGTAGTGCCTCTGAGGCTGTGGTCGCTATAGGGTACTGTAACTGAATTAAGGAGCAGTATCTATCTAGGGTAAGTGACAGGTCGTTTGCCGGTGCTCACACCAGACACATTTCACATGCAGTTAGCTGCCTTCCCCACAGGGGGGGAGTGGACTGGGGTGGATAGGGAGAGTTAGCCATCCAGTAGTATGGGACTTCCTGGTCGCCAGGACAACCACTGGGGGGCGGGTGCCACATGGGGTATAAGAGGAGGTAGCCATGACACATAGTGAGCTTTTTCCTGGAGGGAAGTCCCCTGAGACCAGACTTGGTGCAGGAGAGCTCCAGTGCTGGTGGGACGAGACACAGCTCATCTTTCTGCTGTGGAGCCTGGGGCTTGTGAGCAGTTGCTCAGCCCAGGTTCCCTCTGCCAGTCGCTCGACAGCGAGGACAAACAGGATATTTACACTGACACCGGTAACCGCCTGGAACTTGCACCAGATCAGAGACTTACCAGCAGTGAACCAGGACACTCTCGGGCAATTTCCTAACCAGTGAGTGAAACACCTGAACCTGAGCTCTTGTCTGGTTTCTATTATTTATCGGCGATGCCGTCCCACTCTCCGGTGCCCACGGCACACTACCCGCCAGCCGACCATCCTCCCGGGGCACCCACTCTGCCTGTACAGAGTGACTCCATCTTGGTTGCAATCAACATCGACCCCCAGTGAGAAGAACCCTGCATCGGCGGCTCCCTACCTGGCTGCGCACCACAGGTGACGTCATGACAAAAATTTTATTATTACTCCCCTGTACATAACCCCTTTCAAGCGACCCCCAGAGTCATGGAACCAGGCAACAGCCACCCAGTGAACTGTCCCTGTAAATATACAGCCCCGGACCGAGTACCCCAGCCCTGGGGTGATTCACTAGCCTGTCACCAGTTTTGGGGGGGGGAGAAAACAGGGGTTGTGTGAGTATTTTGGTGTTACCGGCTCTGGTCTTCTGGGTCCCTGGGGGCAGGCGCTGCATCTCTGACAGGATACAGTTCCCTGTAGCTCCTGATGGCTCAGGGGTGCTACACTAGAGACTCTGCCTGTCCGCCCTGCCTGCCTTGAGCCGCCCTGGTGGTTCCTGTCTGCACTTGATACTCAGTCCTGCCTGCTCTTGTATCCGCCCCTGTTCTGGGGGTCAGCTGCCACAGTCTTGGTCCTCTACCCCATGTAAGGGTAGGCCCGAGATCGCCCTGTGCTCCAGTGGTTCCACTTCCGCTCGCCATAAGTACCACCTCCGGCGGCGAGCGTTACAGCTGTTTCCTAGAAAGGAATAACAGGAGAACTTTAACCATTTGTAAAGTAGTGGATAGTCAATGTGCCACCATATGTTACCTACTGATGGCATGTGCCACCATTTGGTGCTTCCTCAATGCAAGTGACGCCATATAATCCTTCTGCACAGCATCAGAACACCTGAATATTTTTGTCTAAAAGTAATGTTTGAATCGTGAATACCATTTTCATATGTAAAATTTGAAATCATGGCATCATTCTTGCCATAATATGAAACTGGAGGCAGAGAAGGATGCATATTGTTTGATAAATGTCATATTATGGAGTCATATAAATTTGCACATAACCTTAAGACTAGAAATGAGTGAACCTGTAGCGCCCCTGAGCCACTCAGGGCACTACTAGGAACTGCATCTGTCGCGGGCGGGGGGTGCGCTGCTCGAACGCGCCTGCGGCTCGGGTCCGGCTGCTGCTGCTGCTGCCGTTGCTCGGTGGCTTGAGCGGTGGGCCGGATATGGGGACTCGAGCGGTGCTCCTCGCCCGTGAGTGAAAAGGGGATGGTTTGGTTTGGGAATTGAGTTCGTGACGCCACCCACGGGTCGTGGTGAGGTTGGGGCACCACCGCTGCTGGTGACGGGGATCCCGGGAGCGTTGTTAGGGAGCAGCTGGGATGTTTTCCCCCTCCATGGGTAGGGGTTGGTGGTCCCGGGGCCCGGTAAGGGGTGAAGGGAGGAATGCAGGGCAGGTGAGGTGCAGGGTCGCGGGGGCAGCGCGGTGCCGGACGGCACGGTGGTACTCACTCTGCCAGGAATGAAAACAGAGTCTCCGGTAAAACAAACGGCTGGATGGACGGGTCCAGCAGCCGGCTGCCTTGGTTACTCCTGGACGGTTGGTGATGGCTGCCTTTCCCTGCACCTTCTGTGTTTTTTCGGTCCCAATGGCTTCCCACCGGTGACCCGCTCCCTAGCGTATAGATGCCGGAGGAGCCCTGTTGCCCGCAGGCTCTGGCCCTGGAAGCTCTAGCTCTGGCGGTAGCTTTATCTCCCTGTATGGTTTGGATGGTTGCCTTCACTCGGGTCTTTGATGCTTGGAAACCCCGGAGGGTCCCTTCGCTAACGGATTTGACCAGTTTTACGGCGACTCCCAGCCTGGTCGGGGTCCGCAGGCCCTGCCGGTTTGGTGCTGGCTTCTCTTCGCTCCCCGGCTCGGTACCGTCGATAGGCCTCTCCTGCAGACGGCCACTACCGTCTGCCAACCTTGCTGTAAGTGCCCGGGCCACGTACCCGGACACGGTCAGTCTGCTCCTCAACTAGCACTTCCCTCAACTGTCAAACTGTTCTCTGAACTGAACCCTTTTTCCCACCTACAGGACTGTGAACTCCTCGATGGGCGGGGCCAACCGCCTCGCTCCGCCCCACCTGGTGTGGACATCAGCCCCTGGTGGGAGGCAACAAGGGTTTGTGTGTGCGGCTGATGTGCCTAACCGGGGTGTGGGGTGTGTTGTTGCAGTTCCTGTGACGTCCTGGCTTGTCCAGGATGCCACACATCCTCTTGGGGATGCAGGACCTACCCCCTGGGACCTGGAGTACCAGTGCCGATACCACCAAAGCACAACCAAAATCCTAGTTCTTCACTCCACACCGGAACTAAAGGGTTAATCAAGTAAGGGGATGGTCGCCTAGAGTTAGGAACAAGTCCAGGGATTAGCCAGCCTGGTGGGAGGGGACGGAGAGAACAGTCGCACACAGAGAGGTGTGCGGACATGCTCGAGCTGGGTCGTGCAACGGTGACCCGGGGGCACAGGAGAGAGGTTGCCAGGGTGGATACGGACAAGTACTGCTGGGATCGAAGCACGCACGGGGCACAGGGCCCTAGATCAGGCACCAGTTCTACACGGCTTGATAATCACCTGCATGGTGTGGACACCTTTATGGACTCCATCGAACCAAATAATCTGGGGGTATCAGCAGTAAACTAGATTTGGGGTTCAGACACTTACCTCCCCACAGGTTCCGCACTGCCCGCCGTACGGAGAAGGAGACTGATACCCCAAAAGGGACAGTCGGGCCCCAAATGCTCTATGCTACGGGGACCCAAACAACAGCGAGTGATGGGGACAGAGCAACCTGGGTCACTACATTGACACTGATAGTCCATGGGACCTGAACCAGTCATCCACGGGTCTGAGTAAGTAGAGACTGTTCATTACAACCTGGTGTGGTCTCCGTTAATGCCCTTCACAGGTCCCAGGCATGGCTCTACCTGCGGAGGGCCCAACATCATTGGTGCAACCACAACCAGCCCTGGGAGTAGCCACATTCAGCAGCTGCGGTTCTACACTCTTAACCGCAACCCACAGGTGGCGTCACGTACACTAACTTCATCCTTACTTTAAATAATTCCCCTTTTACAAGAGAAGCCCCAGGGCACGGGATGGGGCAATGGCCACCAGAGTGATATTTCCATTTGCAACCGCCCGGGACCGAGTACCCCCTTCCCTGGGCGACACAAACTCATGGAAGTTTGGTTCGGCGGGTGCAGGCAAACCGTACGTCCATGGGTTTGGACTTGGCCTGAATTCCTTTGGAAGTCACTGATTGGCAGTTCGAGTCTCTGCCCACAAACAGACAGCCATAAGCAAAATACTTCCGGGGGAGTTGGGCGGGGTTTGTCCATTTTTTGGGGGGCAGTTTGCACACTACATCCAATCTCACTGTTGTTACCTCCAGTGCAAGACGTTCAAACACTGCAAACAGCTTGTGTTGGGCTGAGCATTGAGCATACCCTAGCACAGTGATGCTCATGAGAGTGGTTTGCATACGTAAAGCACCCGAAGTCTGTTATTTTTTTTTTTAAAAAGTCCGTGTTCGGCCGAAAACCGAACATCAGGTTCACTCATCTCTTAAGACGGCTACTGTAAAATACCTTAGTCATTGAAGTGATAGAATGCCTCTTTATTATGGCGGCATGTTGGCAAGTAACTGATGATTGCAAATCTCAAGACAACATGGCAGTACTTAGAATCTAAAAGTTTCTTTGTACCCATAAAATAACTCAAAATGTAAAAAAAATCTACATCCAATAAATAATATATACGTTGTTGGCTTTGAGACTATAATTTTCATATTTTTCTTTTCATCTACATTAATTACGCTTTGATGTTGCTATCACTCATATTACGGCTTTATTCTTGTTAATTTTGGATTTTATGTTTATTCTTTTGCATCTTTTATTAGCCGGGTCCCTTGGGTTGACTGCTTTTTTTTTTATAGACTATTGAATTGTTTTAAATGGACCGCTAAGCAGGAAACAATCACATTACAGAAGCTGAACAATAATTATCCCCACATGTTCCCGCCACTAACAGACAATGAGACTGCAGAGAACGGCATCGAAAACCCACATTATACAGACAGACCGGAGAAAAGTACAGAACAAAAAATAAGAATAAAAAAAGGCAATGGGCCCATGGTGTCTGTACGCGTTTATCATTGTACTGATGTGAAAAATACATATTGATATACAGTCAGGGCCAGAAATATTTGGACAGTGACACAAGTTTTGTTATTTTAGCTGTTTACAAAAACATGTTCAGAAATACAATTATATATATAATATGGGCTGAAAGTGCACACTCCCAGCTGCAATATGAGAGTTTTCACATCCAAATCGGAGAAAGGGTTTAGGAATCATAGCTCTGTAATGCATAGCCTCCTCTTTTTCAAGGGACCAAAAGTAATTGGACAAGGGACTCTAAGGGCTGCAATTAACTCTGAAGGCGTCTCCCTCGTTAACCTGTAATCAATGAAGTAGTTAAAAGGTCTGGGGTTGATTACAGGTGTGTGGTTTTGCATTTGGAAGCTGTTGCTGTGACCGGACAACATGCGGTCTAAGGAACTCTCAATTGAGGTGAAGCAGAACATCCTGAGGCTGAAAAAAAAGAAAAAATCCATCAGAGAGATAGCAGACATGCTTGGAGTAGCAAAATCAACAGTCGGGTACATTCTGAGAAAAAAGGAATTGACTGGTGAGCTTGGGAACTCAAAAAGGCCTGGGCGTCCACGGATGACAACAGTGGTGGATGATCGCCGCATACTTTCTTTGGTGAAGAAGAACCCGTTCACAACATCAACTGAAGTCCAGAACACTCTCAGTGAAGTAGGTGTATCTGTCTCTAAGTCAACAGTAAAGAGAAGACTCCATGAAAGTAAATACAAAGGGTTCACATCTAGATGCAAACCATTCATCAATTCCAAAAATAGACAGGCCAGAGTTAAATTTGCTGAAAAACACCTCATGAAGCCAGCTCAGTTCTGGAAAAGTATTCTATGGACAGATGAGACAAAGATCAACCTGTACCAGAATGATGGGAAGAAAAAAGTTTGGAGAAGAAAGGGAACGGCACATGATCCAAGGCACACCACATCCTCTGTAAAACATGGTGGAGGCAACGTGATGGCATGGGCATGCATGACTTTCAATGGCACTTGGTCACTTGTGTTTATTGATGACATAACAGCAGACAAGAGTAACCGGATGAATTCTTAAGTGTACCGGGATATACTTTCAGCCCAGATTCAGCCAAATGCCGCAAAGTTGATCGGACGGCGCTTCATAGTACAGATGGACAATGACCCCAAGCATACAGCCAAAGCTACCCAGGAGTTCATGAGTGCAAAAAAGTGGAACATTCTGCAATGGCCAAGTCAATCACCAGATCTTAACCCAATTGAGCATGCATTTCACTTGCTCAAATCCAGACTGAAGACGGAAAGACCCACAAACAAGCAAGACCTGAAGGCTGCGGCTGTAAAGGCCTGGCAAAGCATTTAGAAGGAGGAAACCCAGCGTTTGGTGATGTCCATGGGTTCCAGACTTAAGGCGGTGATTGCCTCCAAAGGATTTGCAACAAAATATTGAAAATAAAAATATATTGTTTGGGTTTGGTTTATTTGTCCAATTTATTTTGACCTCCTAAAATGTGGAGTGTTTGTAAAGAAATGTGTACAACTCCTACAATTTCTATCAGATATTTTTGTTCAAACCTTCAAATTAAACGTTACAATCTGCACTTGAATTCTGTTGTAGAGGTTTCATTTCAAATCCAATGTGGTGGCATGCAGAGCCCAACTCGCGAAAATTGTGTCACTGTCCAAAGATTTCTGGACCTAACTGTATACTACAATTTGTATATTTGACAAGTATTTCATATTCTTCTAGTAGACTTCTGTACATTTTCAGATCAAACATTGCACAAATTGCCTTAGGGGCACTTTGCACACTACGACATCGCAAGCCGATGGTAGCGATGCCGAGCGCGATAGTCCCCGCCCCCGTAGCAGCTGCGATCTCTTGTGATAGCTGCCGTAGCGAACATTATCGCTACGGCAGCTTCACATGGACTTACCTGCCCTGCGACGTCGCTCTGGCCGGCGAACCACCTCCTTCCTAAGGGGGCGGGTCTTGCGGCATCACAGCGACGTCACACGGCAGGCGGCCAATAGAAGCGGAGGGGCGGAGATAAGCGGGACGTAAACATCCCGCCCACCTCCGCCCTTCCGCATAGCTGGCGTGAGCCGCGGTGACGCAGGTAGCAGATGTTCCTCGCTCCTGCGGCTTCTCACACAGCGATGTGTGCTGCCGCAGAAACGAGGAACAACATCGTACCGTCGCTGCAGCTACATTATAGAAATGTCGGACACTACACCGATGATACGATTACGACGCTTTTGTGGTCGTTGATCGTATCATAAAGGATTTACACACTACTATATTGACAGTGACGCCGGATGTGCGTCACTTTCGATTTGACCCCACCGACATCGCACCTGCAATATCGTAGTGTGCAAAGTACCCCTTAGTGTGTTAGTGCCTTAGTGCACTTTTCTTATAGGATGCACCTGTTTTTTTGCCTCTTACAATAGCCACAATATAGACTTCTTTATCCTTGCAAAATGATCCAAGCAGCTACAGAAGTAAAATAAATTTAGCCTTGACTAGGGATGAGTGAACCCGAACTGTAAAGTCTGGGGTCCGTACTGGTGCTTCAACTCGATCACAGACTTCCAATGGAAGTCCATGGTCAACTTTGGATGCTGTTGTGTGCTAAATAAAGCTTGTTGAAAGGCTGCAACGCAGCCAATCAACAAGCTTTCTGGTTTAGGGCACTTCCGCAGCCATCACAGCCATGCCAAGTACTGGTATGGCTGTGATTGGCTAGCCACATCGCCTCATAGGGTCTTCATATAACCTGGTGATCCAATGCTCGGTACACCCTGTCCGTTAGAAGTTGTAAAAAGCTAAATATTGCCCCCCTACATATTTTAGACTTGCACCTTTTAGTGCCTTTTAATGGGACACTAAAAGGAGTTTTTAGCTTTAACTAAAAAATAAATTAATAATTTAAAAAACTATGTGATGTCCCCCCCAGTTTTTATAACAAGGCAAGGTAAAGCAGATAGCTGTCGGATGATATTATCAGGCTGGGAAAGCCCATTTTTATTTGGCCCCTCCCAGCCTAAAAATAGCAGTCTGCAGCCTCCCCAGAAGTGGCTCATTAGATGCACCAATTCTGGAGCTTCGCCCTGGCTCTTCCCAATTTCCGTGGTGAAGTGTCAATTGGGGCAATATTTTTGGGTTGATCTCAGCTGTGAATTGACAGATAGCATCAATCCCCGGGGTTAGTAATGTAAAAGGGTCTATCAGACACCCCATTACTAACGCAGTAAATGTAGAATTAAAAAAACAGACACACACACACACACACACACACAGAGGGAAAAATAGTTTATTTGAATAATGACTTCCCCACACTCACTCATTCACCAATTTATTAATTTTAAAAAATCCTCAAATTTACGACATAATCCAATTGTGCAATGTCTCATGACATCCATCAAATCCTATGGAGCCTTGTTGTCAGAACGTTCTCCGAGCGAGGTTCCATAGGTCACTTGCGGTAAGTGTCAGGCACAGAGGTTCTCATGTTTCTCTAACAGATGTGCCACTTCTGATGTAGCTGTGGGCTACTATTTTTAGGCTGGAAGGGCCAAATAACCATGGGTCTTCCCAGCCTGATAATACCAGGCCCCAGCTGTCTGCTTTGCCTTGGCTGGTTATCCAAAATAAGGGAGACTCCACACTGTTTCTTCAATAATTTCTTCAAGAATTCACACCTCAGACAATTTGGGGGAATCCCAACCCTGGAGCAGACCTCTATCAATGAACCACATCAATATTTACTGTCACAACAGTTTCTTCCTTCCGAATATTGATAGTTCTGCTTCACGACACTAGTTTTATTTACTGCACTATTCTATGTCTTGTTGTGTGTAAATTCAATAAGTATTGAACACTTCACTAAGTTTCTTAGTAAATCCATTTATAAAGGTTCTATTGACGTGAATTTCTCACCAGATGTCAGTAACAACTCATCCAATCCACACAAAGAAATCAAACCATAGAAGTTCATAAAGTAGGTTATGTTTATAATGAGAAACGATACAGGTAAAAAGTGTTAAACACATCAGGAAAGAGAGGTGTAAAAAGCCATGGAAAGTCATAACACCAGCTGAAATCTATCAGTAATTAGAAAGCAATACTGCTAATTAATGAAAACAAATATCAGCTGGTTAAACTAGTGAGCTATAAAAAGGTGTCTCATTACCAAGGTGTCACACAAGAAACATCTCATGATGGGTAAAACTGGTGAGCTGTCTCAAGACCTTTACAACCAAATTGTTACAAAACATGCTGATGGCATTGGCACTCAATCACCAAGGCCTAAACAAAAAGCAGTTCAAGTGAGTTTAAAGTTATTTGCTCAACAACATTTAGAGAAGCCTGTGACATACTGGGAGAATATAATCTGTTCAGATGAGAGCAACATTGAACTGTTTGTATGCCATAATACACACCATGATTGAAGGCTGAAAGGCAAATCAACCCCCAAAACACAAACAGTGAAGTGTAGAGGGGGAGACATCATGGTGTGTGGCTGATTTTCAGCATAAGTCACTGGCAAACATCATATGTTTGAAGGAAGGATGAATGGACAAATGTACCGAGACATTCTTAATAAAAATCTGCTGCCATCTACCAGGATGATGAAGGTGAAACCAGGGTCGACATTTCAGCAAAATAATGAGTCCATACACATAGCCAAGGAAACTTTCGATTGGATTCAGAGACGGAAAATAAACCTGGTAGAATGGCCGAGCCAATCAACCAACATTGAATCCAATAGAAAATGTATAGAAGGAGCTAAAGCTCAGAGTTCATAGAAGGAGCCGAGACCTGCAGAATGTGAAGAGTGTTTGTGTGGAAGAATGGGCCAAAATCACACCTAAGCAATTAGTTTCTCCACACAGGAGGCGTCTTGAACCTTCATCACTAACAAAGGCGTTTATATAAAGTATTAGATACATTTTAGTAAGTGTGTTCAATACTTATTTCTTATTATATACCACAAAATTTATTGACATCTATGACTTGATTTATTTGTCTGTGTGGACTGGATGAGCTGTCACCAACATCTAGTAGGAAATTCATGTCAATAGCACCTTTAGAAATATATTTACTTGGAAAATTGGTGACGTGTTTAATACTTATTTCGCCAATTATATTTATATAAAATATAAATTTATGTATTTTCTACGTCAATTGAATGTACACAAATTTAGATGGAAAATCTGCAACATTTCCTTCAAATGTGAATGTGCCATAAAAGTTTTAGACCTGGAAGATGCTGGAATTATCAGTCTATATCAGGGGTATAACTATTGGAACGCAACCAGTAGGAGGCCAGTTTCACATGAGCGGAATATGGCCGCATTTTTGCATGATTGGGGATCATTTCCCACCATTCTCCTTACGAAACGCATTATAGATCCACAATCGGGCTGGAATTTGTGGCTGAATGTAGACTAGAAGCACAAAATTTGCCCTTATTTTTCTTTTGTGGATCCGACCTAACAAAAATATAGTCAATTCGGTAATACCTTGCTCTCGTCCTTAAAACCGGTCAATTTCCTTTCCCGTCAGTTGCGTTGCATTGACTTTCTTCTTTCCAAATACAGCGACACGACCCCAATTATTCACAGATTAAATGCAAATCTTCACAGCAAATATGTTTTGGCAGACGCAGAAAGCAAACGGAAAAAGGACGACGCAGGTCATTATTGTGAAGGTGAGATATTTACATGCAGTGAGGACGTCAATGCGCAGTCTATTACTCTTCAGTAACCTTCAAGGAAATTACATTGATTAGGAAAGACATAAAAAAAGAAAAGTAATAATTACTAATCATAGAAAATATTAAAAGTTAAAAGGAGGACTCAAAACAAAGAAGGCATTTGGTTTGAATGATTGCTGTGTAATACTCCCTTTTGCCTGTGGGGGAGCTGTAGGAAAACAGGACACTTGTTGTACGAGATTACAGCTGGTCACCCAGGATTGTGAATGAAAGCAGACAGGCTGTCATGCTAGTTATAGGGAATAACCAACCGAACGGCAAAAGGGAAGAAAAACTCTGTGTCTAGTGAAGGGGGAGATGATGACCCCTGACCAAACCTCCTGCGGGTCCCCGGGGTCCCTCACCACCCTAGATAGGTTCTGCACTTATGTACCGAGCTGGATACCTAACCCTAGGTATCCCTAGTGCTGGGCCCTAAATTGGGAACGGTTGGGATGAGCTCTTCGACAACCCGACAAAACACTAAAGGAAGACATGAGGAGGACACACAGGGAAAAACATGAACTACTCATCATTAGATGGCTCAGGTAGAAGTTCAGCAACGTTTTCGGCAACAATACCACAGAGGAGTACAATTCCCCTGCTTGAAACCAAGGCTTGAATGAACTAAATAATATCACCAGCACCAGTCCAAGGGTGTTTAAGTACCAAGAGAATACTGATGATCAGCAGTTGGGTAGAAGGCGAGCTCCTGCTGGGTCCAAAAATTCGGAACCCCCTGCAACGTCATGAGCTTTCCTCAGTCCCAGAAGGCACCAAAATCCAGATGGAACTTGAGAAGAAGACTGAAGACCTGCCAGGACCGAAGACCGGACTGGCACTCTGTCGGCACTGTGACGGATGGTTGAGTATTACTTTGTTACCCCTTTTCCAGCTCTCAGTAATCCATCAAAATGGTGGCCCTCATTTTACTATTTTCTTCAAAATGAACCTCAGAAATTCTGATCTGTAATCTTGGCACAGATTCTAGCACGAGCTGTGGGGCATCAGAAGATGTGCTGAAGACCGGACAGGTGGTGATGAGTAGTGGAAATGGCCAAACAGTTGTACAGTCTGGTGAATACACCATGTGCAGAATTATTAGGCAAATGAGTATTTTGATCACATGATACTTTTTATCCATGTTGTCCTCCTTAAAGTATAGGCTTGAGAGCCAACTACCAATGAAGTAAATCAGGTGATGTGCATCTGTCTAATGAGGAGGGGTGCGGTGTAATGACACAACACCCTATATAAGGGGGGCTTAATTAATTATTAGGCAACTTACTTTCCTTTCGCAAAACGGGTCAGAAAAGAAATTTGACAAGCTCTGAAAAGTCCAAAATTGTGAGATGTCTTGCAGAGGGATGCAGCAGTCTTGAAATTGCCAAACTTTTGAAGCGGGATCACCAAACAATCAAGCATTTCATGGCAAATAGTCAACAGGGTTGCAAGAAGCGTGCTGGTCAAAAAAGGCGCAAAATTACTGCCCATGAATTGAGGAAAATCAAGCGTGAAGCTGCCAAGATGCCATTTGCCACCAGTTTGGCCATATTTCAGAGCTGCAACGTTACTGGAGTATCAGAAAGCACAAGGTGTGCCATACTCAGGGACATGGCCAAGGCAAGGAAGGCCGAAAAACCACGACCTCTGAACAAGAAACATAAGATAAAACCTCAAGACTGGGCCAAGAAATATCTTAAGATTGATTTTTCAAAGGTTTTATGGACTGATGAAATGAGAGTGACTCTTGATGGGCCAGATGCATGGGCCAGAGGCTGGATCAGTAAAGGGCAGAGAGCTCCACTCCGACTCAGACGCTGGCAAGGTGGAGGTGGGGACTGGTATGGGCTGGTATGATCAAAGATGATACTTGTGGGACTTTTTTGGGTTGAGAATTGAGTGAACCTCAACTCTCAGACCTACTGCCGGTTTTTGGAAGACAACTTCTTCAAGCAGTGGTACCGGAAGAAGTCAGTATTGTTCAAGAAAAACATGATTTTCATGGAGGACAATGCTCCATCACATGTATCCAACTACTCCACAGCGTGGCTGGCCAGTAAAGGTCTAAGAGATGAAAAAATAATGACATGGCCACCTTGTTCACCTGATCTGAATCCCATAGAGAACCTGTGGTCCCTCATAAAATGTAAGATCTACAGTGAGGGAGAACAGTCCACCTCTCGGAGCAGTGTCTGGAGGCTGTGGTGGCTGCTGCACGTAATGTTGATCGTAAACAGATCAAGCAACTGACAGAATCTATGGATGGTCGGCTGTTGAGTGTCATCATAAAGAAAGGGGGCTATATTGGTCACTAATTTTTTTGGGTTTTGTTTTTGCATGTCAGAAATGTTAATCTCTAAGTTTTGTGCAGTTATATTGGTTTACCTGGTGAAAATAAACAAGTGAGATGGGAATAGATTTGGTTTTTATTAAGTTGCCTAATAATTCTGCACAGTAATAGTTACTTGCACAAACAGATACCTCCTAAGATAGCCAAATCTAAAAAACCCCACTCCAACTTCCAAAAATATTAAGCTTTGATATTTATGAGTCTTTTGGGTTTAATAATAATAATAATAATAATAATAATAATAATAATTTTATTCATTTATATAGCGCTATTAATTCCACAGCGCTTTACATACATTAGCAACACTGTCCCCATTGGAGCTCACAATCTAGAGTCCCTATCTGTATGTCTTTGGAGTGTGGGAGGAAACCGGAGAACCCAGAGGAAACCCATGCAAACACGGGGAGAACATACAAACTCCTTACAGATGGTGTCCTTAGTGAGATTTGAACCCAGGACCCCAGCGCTGCAAGGCTGCAGTGCTAACCACTGAGCCACCACAAGACTGCAGTGCTAACCACTGAGTCACCGTGCCGCCCGTTTATTGAGAACATAGTTGTTGATCAATAATAAAAAAAATCCTCTAAAATATGACTTGTCTAATAATTCTGCACACGGTGTATTAACTTTTTTTTTGCATTTTGTTTTTATCTTTTTGGTGGCTAATGGTTCAGAAGATTGTTGCCCAATGGACTCAGTTTTGCTGGACCCGTGCGGAAGTGACATGCAAAAGAAATCCTCATTTTGGGGAATGCGGAATTTGTAAAATTCAAGTAAAATTCAATCCCACTCAAATTTATAAACTTATCTCTCAAATTAACTCAGAACTACTTATTAAGGTATTTGAATATATTTTTTTTAAAACAATAGAAGCCACAAAACATTTCAAATACGAAGGGGTACATTTATCCTAATGTAGTTTTTATTTTTTTTTTTTTCATAGTAGTTGTTTTCTCCCCAATTATTTAAGTTTATACATAGTCTCAGTGTAGCACACTCCCTGGTCCTGGGGGGGCGCCCCTCCTCCCAACTGCCTGTTTCCCGCTCCCAGTCTCCATTGGGGGCATCCTCCCTCTCAGACGTCTCAAAGCTCCGTAGTCTTCTCACCTGCTCTGGGCCCTGCTGCGGCCTCTTCATGCTCCTTGGCCGTACGCTCTGTATCTGTGCCTGGCCCTAGGGTGCCCATGTGGTCAAGCCCCCTTTCTTATGTGCCAGTACCTCATTACCCGGAAGCTGTTCCTGTGGTCACTCACTACCCTAAAGGTATTTAAGTCTGCCTCCCCTCACAGGAGGCGCCTGAACAATGTTGCTAATTGTGCGTTGATCGTTCTCAAGTCCCCGTACGTCTCTGTGTCTAGTCTTGCCTTCTTCTAGTATCAGTCTGTGTTCCTAATCATGCTCTCCATCCATGTGCCGACATGTCTGAACAATCTCCAGAGTGCCGCCACGTCTGAGCCATTGCCATAAGTGCCATCTCCTGTGAACCATCACCACAGTGCCGCCATGTCTGATCCTACAGCACAGTGCCATCTTCTCGAAGCCTTCACCTCTTTCCGGTGTGTCGCCCGGGGACCAGGGGGTACTCAGATCCGAGCCACAGAGTCACTTCTGTGGGTATCACGGTGGCGTGACCCGGTCTGTGATCCCAGGCTCCACAGTATGAAGGGATTTGGTAAGGGAGATTTATATTGTCCATGACGCCACCCACGGTTGTGGTGATTGGGACACCACCGCTGCTCTGGACGAGGATCCCGGGAGTGATGGTATGGAGCAGCTAGATGTTAGTTCTCCCCTCCGTGGGTAGGGGGTTGGTTGTCCCGGGGCCCGGTGATGGGGTAAGCAGGGAGCAGGGCGCAGTGCTGCAGTGCGGTGCCTGAGGGCACGGGTGTACTCACAAGTAAGTCACACGGAGTCACTGGTAAACTAGAAATTGCCGGTGTCCGCAGCCTTCGGTACGGGGGTGTTAGTGTCCCACACACGGTGCAGCAGCCCTTGTTGTTCTTTCCCTGCAGCCAGGTGCCTTTCTCTCCACTCTCTTCCTCTTTCTCCTCAGCCGTGAACGGGGAATCCACTCCCCTGTAGTGATCCGGGTACCCAGGTACCGAGGGGCCACCGCCCTGCTCCGGCTACCTCTGGCCCCTTCCTCACTACAGCCTGTCCCGGCCCTCTCGGAGCACGCTTCACTATCAGCCTGGGAGCTACAACTCCAGGCTCCTCTTCTGTCTCCTCTCCAGTCTCCACACACTCTCTGCTCCAGCCCCTCCCCTCTGCTCTGCTTTTCTCTTACCCTGGGGGATGTGGTTTGTCTTACTGCACCGGTGTGAGATCAGATTACCAAGGAGGATTAACTCTTTCTGTGACAACCTGGCTGTGCCAGGGCGTCACACACCCCCTTGGTAAAACACAGCCCGTCCTCGGGCCGTCTGGCCACCAACATTTATTAAACTGGGAAAAGAATAGAACATTTTAAACATTTTCACACATGCATTTTCAATTTTCCCACAGCGGGATGCACATTGCTTCAACGTTGTGACAACAAATAACACTTTTAATAATGGCAACGTAACGGGTCCTTTAGTCACCCACCCAAACAACCTAGCCTTGGTGCCGCCCCTAGGAAGCGGGCAACACCCCTTGTCCGCAGTCCAGAAACGGTTCCAGATTGGTCAACGGGACCAGTACTTCGCTGCTGTTGCGGCCGGGCAGACTGCCGGAGCCGTCGTCATCTCTGTCGCGGCCGGGCGGACTGCCGGGGCCGGTGGCAGGGCGGTGACAAAGGTGAGGCCTGGGGACCCCAGGTCTGGGTCCTCCCCCACAGGCGCTGCGGGCTCCGTTACCGGTAACAGGGGTAACGGGTCGGTGCATCGCTGCGGCGGCCTCTTCCAGGAACCAAATGCTGGCAGAGTCCTGGCGTCCCTGCCTTTACAGTCCTGGTCACATAAACTGCGGTTCCTTCCTCCTGCTCTCCCTTGGTACTCGGGAGCAGTCCTTCTAGCAACTTTTAAAGTTTCCCTTTCGCTTCCGGTCCTCCGGAGCTTCACTTCCGACCGCGTTCTCAGGGGGCGGAGCCTCTTTTTCACGCCCAACGCTTGGGGAAGAAGGTGCTGGGCGGGAGATTTTCGCCCCCAAAATGGCGGCAAAGATGGCGACTTTAAAAATTTTGCAGCGGATCACCGCTGACAGTCCAGAACAAGGCGCACTTCCTCCAGGTAACTGGATGGGTTCGATCCTGTTCGTGACGCCAAATGTGACGCCCGGGGACCAGGGGTACTCAGATCCGGGCCACGGGGTCACTTCTGTGGGTATCACGGTGGCGTGACCCGGTCTGTGATCCCAGGCTCCACAGTATAAAGGGATTTGGTAAGGGAGATTTATATTGTCCGTGACGCCACCCACGGTTGTGGTGATTGGGACACCACCGCTGCTCTGGACGAGGATCCCGGGAGTGATGGTATGGAGCAGCTAGATGTTAGTTCTCCCCTCCGTGGGTAGGGGGTTGGTTGTCCCGGGGCCCGGTGATAGGGTAAGCAGGGAGCAGGGCGCAGTGCTGCAGTGCGGTGCCTGAGGGCACGGGTGTACTCACAAGTAAGTCACACGGAGTCACTGGTAAACTAGAAATTGCTGGTGTCCGCAGCCTTTGGTACGGGGGTGTTAGTGTCCCACACACGGTGCAGCAGCCCTTGTTGTTCTTTCCCTGCAGCCAGGTGCCTTTCTCTCCACTCTCTTCCTCTTTCTCCTCAGCCGTGAACGGGGAATCCACTCCCCTGTAGTGATCCGGGTACCCAGGTACCGAGGGGCCACCGCCCTGCTCCGGCTACCTCTGGCCCCTTCCTCACTACAGCCTGTCCCGGCCCTCTCGGAGCACGCTTCACTATCAGCCTGGGAGCTACATCTCCAGGCTCCTCTTCTGTCTGTCTCTCCATACACTCTGCTCCAGCCCCTCCCCTCTGCTCTGCTTTTCTCTTACCCTGGGGGAGGTGGTTTGTCTTGCTGCATCGGTGTGGGATCAGGTTACCAAGGAGGATTAACTCTTTCTGTGACAACCTGGCTGTGCCAGGGCGTCACACCGGCCATATCTGGGCACTCCTGTACTGGACATTGTGACCTTAGCTGTCCTAAGAGACTGCCTCTTCTAGTCCCTGGCTGGCGTGCATTTAAGCCTTCTGTTGGAAGCGCTGCACAGTCCCTGTATAGGGGTTCTCTGCTGGTTGCTTCCTCAGGGGAGTCCAGTGCACGGTCCAGAGGGACAGTCGCCGCCCCTTGGTGACCATAACACCCAGGGTGGTAAAAAAAGAGTAAGTAATAACATATACTCAGGGCAGGCATCACCACCGGGTACACCTGGGGCCCTGGACAAACTAAGAAGCTCACTCGGCATCAGGAACATTGCCCACACCACTGGCTGGACAATGTCCCCAGATCTTACTAGTGTATGAGGCCCGGGGTAACTGTCTTCCCTGTAAAGTGTCTCCTTACGTGCCCTATGTGATGAGTGCAGCATCTGGAATCGGACTGCTGGCAGCTTACGAATAGTAGTAAACCGGCAGCAGAACGTTGTTACTGTCCCCAGCAAAAAACAGTGATGTCACCTGCGTCACCTCCTACACTGCTCGGTATAGTGACACAGCTTTGCTGCTGAAGATGCATGTGGGGGGGAGACAGTGTGCAGGAGGGGGAGACATTGCACAGGAGAGGGAGACAGCAGGCTGGGGGAGACAGCACACAAAAGGGGGAGATAGAAGATGGGGAGACAGCACACAAGAGGGAGAAACAGCGCACGGGGAGACCCCACACAGGGTGGGAGACAGCACAAGAGGGGAGACAACGCACAGGAGGGGAAGACAGCAGATGGGGGAGACAGCAGATGGGGGAGACCACATACAGGGTGGGAGACAGCACAAGAGAGGAGACAACGCACAGGAGGGGAAGACAGCAGATGGGGGAGACAGCAGATGGGGGAGACCACATACAGGGTGGGAGACAGCACACAGGAGGAGGAGACAATGCACAGGAGGGCGAGACAGCAGATGGGGGAGACAACAGATGGGGGAGACCACATACAGGGTGGGAGACAGCACACAGGAGGAGGAGACAACGCACAGGAGGGCGAGACAGCAGATGGGGGAGACAACAGATGGGGGAGACCACATACAGGGTCGGAGACAGCACACAGGAGGAGACAGTGCACAGGAGGTGAAGACAGCACATGGGCGGCGACAGTGCACAGAAGGGGAAACAACCGATGGGGGGAGACATCACACAGGAGGTGGAGACAGCGCTTGAGGGAGACAGCGCACAGAAGGGGAGACAGCAGATGTGGGAGATAGAGCACAGGGGGAAAACAGTGCACATAGGGGAGACAGTGCATGTGGGTGACAGAGCACAGGGGAGTGAGACAGCACAAAAGGAAGGGATAACAGCGCATAAGGTGGAGACAGCGCATGGGAGAGACAATATACAGGAGGGGACAGAACACAGGGATATAGACATCACTCCACCCCCTGTGGTATGATGTAAAAAGGTCCATTGAGACTCTTTTGCACAAGCCCACAGAAACCTGGAATTGACCCTGTATATACAGTGAGTACAGAAAGTATGCAGAACCCTTTAAATTTTCACTCTTTGTTTCATTGCAGACATTTGGTAAATTCTAAAAAGTTCATTTTTTTCTTATTTATGTGCACTCTGCACCCCATGTCCCATCTTGTCAGAAAAAAACAGAAATATAGAAATGTTTGCAAATTTATTAAACAAGTGTACCGCCCCCGGGGCTCGGCCGGCTGCCGAGCCGATCGGATCCGTGCTCGTCGGTGGGTGGCTCAAGCTCCTCCCGGACCCAGGGGTCACGTCGCTCTGAAGGGAAGCTTGGGATTTCAGTGGGGAAGGTTCACGACCCAGGCCGTGGCGTTTAGGGATGTAAGTTCATGACGCCACCCACGGGTTGTGGTGAATGTGGACACCACCACTGCCATTAACTAGACTCCCGGGGACAGTGTTATGTAGCCTGGTGTTGACCCCTCAGTGGGCAGGGGGTGATGGTCCTGGGGCCCAGTGGTTGTGAGGTGCGGACAAGATGGTGTGGTGCGGTGTGCGGCCAGAGGGCACTGTTGTACTCACTACGACAGATACACCGGAGTCTCTGGTAAACCAAAAAGGATGGTGGTCGGTGCTCGCAGCCGGCTGTGCTTTGCCCCTTTCTCAGGTTGGTGGTTCTGTGTCGCCCTGGGCAAGCCAGGGGACACAGGTCACAACACCACCACACCCCACACTCCAGGTAGGCACACCTGCTAACCAGAAATCCTTGTTGCCTTGCTCCAGGAGTCGGTTGATGCACACCAGGGGGTGGGCCAGGCGGTTGGCTCCGCCCACCAAGGAGCTCACAACTCTGGAGGCAGGAAGTAACCAGGCAGTTTAGAGTCGAGCGAGGGACATGAGAGAGTGAAGAAGAGTTCTGTCAGGGAGGAGGAAGTGGAAGGAGTGAAGTCGAGCCCAGGCAGGGCAAGAGTAAAGACGAGAGTTCAGTTTAGGAGTTAAGTGAAAGTGAAAGTAGAAAAGGAGGAAAGCAAGAAAAGTGACAGAAGGGAAAGAAAGCCTGAGAGCCCCGCTTTGTGTAGGGCCAGAACAGCAAGGTCAGCGACGGCGGTGACTGTTTGGAGGGGGACAGTTTGGAAGTTCCGGGAAGGACCCCGTTGGCTGTGTGCCCGGTGGTCTGGAGCAGTGTTCCGAAGGACAGTCAGCACCAGGGCAGGGGCCTCTCGGACCCCGGCAAGGCTAGGAGTCGCCAGAATTGCCAAATCTGTCAGTGACGGGGACGCAGATCCCCCAACAACCAAGTCCCGATTGAAGGCAACAGCCCAACCCGTATTGGAGAGACACCGCCACCGCCACGGCACAAGTTTCTCAGGGCCAGCGCCTGCGGGCAAAGTGTAGAGCTCCTCCGGCCCAGATTGCAGCCGGGGAGCGGGTAACCGGAGGGAATCCACCGCTACCATCAGACAACATAGGTGCAAGGAAGAGAAACGTCACCGTTACCTACCGGGAGTGCAGGTGCAGCCGTCTGTGGGACCGTCCTACCAGCCGTTGGTTTACCGTACAAACTGTGTCCGTGTGTCAGGCTGAGTGAGTACCATAGTGCCGCAAGGCACAGCGCTGCCCCCGCGTCCCTGCGCCCTCCAGGCCCTACACTTCACATCTCATCACCGGGCCCCGGGATCACCAACCCATACCCACGGAGGGGCAACACAACACCTGGCTGCTCCGCATCACCATCCCCGGGACCCCCACACTGAGCAGCGGTGGTGCAATCACCACAACCGTGGGTGGCGTCACGAACTATAACAATCCCCACACCCAACAAACACCCCCTTTCACTCACGGGCGAGGAGTGTCGCTCGAGACACCCCGGGATCCGGCCCACGGCTCGAGCCACCAGGAGCAACTGCCGGACCCGAGCAGAAGGGGTGAGCGCGGTGTGCTGACACCCTCCTCCCCGCCCGCGACAACTTGGCGTCACGAACAGGATCTTACCGCTCTGCCGTCTGGTAGAGGTGCGCCTTGTTACCGCCGGAGGTATCCGGCGGAAAAATTTCAGAAGCCGCCATCTTTGGCGCGAAAAGTTCCCGCTCGAGCGTCTTCTCGAGCAGTAGAGGCGCGAAGGCCAAAACCCCGCCCCGAGAGAGGAGGGGCCGAAAAGAGCTAAGGGGGACGCGATGGCGGCCGGCCGCATGTAGCTGCGGCTATAAAAGCAAGGACGCCAGGACCTTGCCAGAAAACCGTTCCTGGGAGCAAACAGAAAAGACACCATGTGGATGCCGTCCCGAAACACCGTGGCCCCCGTACCGGGAACCGCAGCGTGGGTGGAAATCCGGACCGCGCAGCTCCACCTAAGGCTGCAGGTCAAGATGCAGCTCCTCTTGGAGGAATGGGAGACCGACATGGCGGACGTTATAGCCACCGTGCGGAGACGCGAGGAGGAAGCGGAGGAAGGGAGGGTGAGTGACCCACGCCCCTATGTCCCGGAGGGACCGGTCGCTGCGGCTGAGGGACCCAGTCCAAGCCCTCTCCCCCCGTTGCCTCCCTCGCCACCCGTCTCGGAGGCCGTGACCCCGCCACTAGGCCCGCTACCACCGCAACCGGTAGCGATACCCAGCCCGTCCGCCCCAGCGGACCGACCTGTAGCCGGAGCCCGTAGTAAACCGGAGGCATTGCCTTGGAAGGCCCCGAAGATTGTGCCAGAGACAGTCCCCGAGCAGCTTCCCGAGCCGGAGCCGATGACCCGCTCCGAGCCGAGGGCCCAACTGCGGAAAGCTCCTGTGCCCATCCCCCACACCTCAGCTGAGGTGGCGCCGGGTTGTCGCTGCAAGGCAGCGCCCAAGGCCATGACACCGCGGGATACGCTGCCCACCTTCCTGACAGTGGGTAACGTGCTGGATGTCCCGCGGGGCTCAACCCGTGCGCCGGAGCCATACTGGGACAGGGAGCCGACCAAGCTGGGCCTGGAGATCGCGGAGAGGGAGCGAAGGAAAGCCGAGCTGGTGGCCCGAGCCATAAGGGAGAAGGAAAACCTGCGGCAAGCGACCTTCCGTGTCCGGGGCCCGTTCTACGAGGGACAGGTGAGGCGATTCGATATCCGCCGGGGCTACGGATTCATATACGTACCGGGCCTGGAGGCCGAGGTGTTTGTGGCCCGGCGGGACGTGCATGCCCATCTGCCCGAAGAGCATCCTGGCCGCAATTTGATACCGGGAGACATGGTGCGGTATACTCGGCACTGCGGAGAGAGGGGGTGGTTTGCCCTGGATGTGAAGCTGAGGGGCAGCCCGGAGAGCAAGGTGAGCTCTGCACCCCCTCCCTCGGAAGAAGCCGCAGACAGACCGGAGTAGGGCAGCGGATGCCCGTTGCACCGTCCCCGTGGGGACCACCAGAAGTTTGCTGTTTGTTTGTTAAGTTTGAAAGTTTGAAATGATGAAAATGAAAATGACCGAGTACTTCACCTGATTCACCGTGTGATTTGCAACCGGCTGGAGCCGGCACCGTTGTCCCCGTGGGGACCGTTTAAGTTTATTTGCATGGGAACTATCCATGGACAAGCCCGTGAACTTGCAGGGCACCACAAACGTTAAGTGGCTTGTAAATATGTTGGGTACCGTTACCGTTTCCGCAATACCGCCTCCGGAGAGGCAGGTTGGAGGGAGGGCCCTGAGCAGAGCAGGCCAGGGCCCAGCCACCAAAGGAACCGGTGGCCACCCTCTGGAGGGGAAGGACAGATCCCGCTCGGGTAACTTGTGCTGGACTGTGGGTCAAGGGGTGCTGCCTGGGCTTTAGGGGCAGCATCAGGGCCAGGTTGCTTGGGTGGGAGAGAGCGGAAACCGTGACCGTACACCGTTGCAACGTTTAAGTAAATGTGCCTCCCGTCTTGGGAAGAGTTTTTGATTAAAAATGTTATTGATGTTTGATTAACCCTTGTTATCCCCTTTTACAGAAAAATAAAACCGGTGTAGGACGGCAGCCCGCGGACGGTCTGCATTTTGCTAAGGGGGAATGTGTCGCCCTGGGCAAGCCAGGGGACACAGATAACAACACCACTACACCCCACACTCCAGGTAGGCACACCTGCTAACCAGAAATCCTTGTTGCCTTGCTCCAGGAGTCGGTTGATGCACACCAGGGGGTGGGCCAGGCGGTTGGCTCCGCCCACCAAGGAGCTCACAACTCTGGAGGCAGGAAGTAACCAGGCAGTTTAGAGTCGAGCGAGGGACATGAGAGAGTGAAGAGGAGTTCTGTCAGGGAGGAGGAAGTGGAAGGAGTGAAGTCGAGCCCAGGCAGGGCAAGAGTAAAGAGGAGAGTTCAGTTTAGGAGTTAAGTGAAAGTGAAAGTAGAAAAGGAGGAAAGCAAGAAAAGTGACAGAAGGGAAAGAAAGCCTGAGAGCCCCGCTTTGTGTAGGGCCAGAACAGCAAGGTCAGCGACGGCCGTGACTGTTTGGAGGGGGACAGTTTGGAAGTTCCTGGAAGGACCCCGTTGGCTGTGTGCCCGGTGGTCTGGAGCAGTGTTCCGAAGGACAGTCAGCACCAGGGCAGGGGCCTCTCGGACCCCGGCAAGGCTAGGAGTCGCCAGAATTGCCAAATCCGTCAGTGACGGGGACGCAGATCCCCCAACAACCAAGTCCCGATTGAAGGCAACAGCCCAACCCGTATTGGAGAGACACCGCCACCGCCACGGCACAAGTTTCTCAGGGCCAGCGCCTGCGGCAAAGTGTAGAGCTCCTCCGGCCCAGATTGCAGCCGGGGAGCGGGTAACCGGAGGGAATCCACCGCTACCATCAGACAACATAGGTGCAAGGAAGAGAAACGTCATCGTTACCTACCGGGAGTGCAGGTGCAGCCGTCTGTGGGACCGTCCTACCAGCCGTTGGTTTACCGTACAAACTGTGTCCGTGTGTCAGGCTGAGTGAGTACCATAGTGCCGCAAGGCACAGCGCTGCCCCCGCGTCCCTGCGCCCTCCAGGCCCTACACTTCACATCTCATCACCGGGCCCCGGGATCACCAACCCCTACCCACGGAGGGGCAACACAACACCTGGCTGCTCCGCATCACCATCCCCGGGACCCCCACACTGAGCAGCGGTGGTGCAATCACCACAACCGTGGGTGGCGTCACGAACTATAACAATCCCCACACCCAACAAACACCCCCTTTCACTCACGGGCGAGGAGTGTCGCTCGAGACACCCCGGGATCCGGCCCACGGCTCGAGCCACCAGGAGCAACTGCCGGACCCGAGCAGAAGGGGTGAGCGCGGTGTGCTGACACCCTCCTCCCCGCCCGCGACAGTTCCCGCTTTTCTCCTGCACCTCTGTGGTAGAACTTGACTGCCTATGCTTCAGCAACGGTAGTCCGCTCCCCGGCTTGATGTGTGTCGGGGAACCCGTTTGCCCCAGGCGCTGGCCCGTGGGATCTCTCTGCCTGTGCGGTGGCTTTCTATCCCCCTCGGTGGGCTGTTGCCATCTTTCGGGTCTTGGGACGGGAAAGGACCTAAGGTCCAGACCTCAATCAGTCAATTCGACGTGGTCCAGTGGCTTCTGGACCTCGTTCTGGTTCTGAGTACCGCTCCTGGTGCTCCGGTTTCCAGTTGGCTCCCCGATTCGGTACCGGCGGGCCACTACCCTGTTCCAGTCCCTTACGGTTCCACCAGCCATCTTCCCGGCTCCTGCAGGCGGCAACCACTGTCTGCCTCCTGGTCACAGGGTATCTGGGCTCCTACCCAGATCCCTGACAGACGTTGACACAGTGCTACCACTCTACTCTACTCCCTAACTAATCTGCTTGTGTTTTTCCCGCCTCAGGCTATCCGAACTCCTCTGAGGGCGTGGCCAACTGCCTGGCTCCGCCCCCTAGTGTGAACTTCAAGACCTGAGAGGGGTGACTCAGGGTTTTTAGGTTGGCTGGTTACACCTTTTTAGGGGCTGGTGTTTGTGCAGGGGGTCTACCTGTGACTACCTGGCTAGTCCAAGGAGTCACACAAGAAAAACTAAAATATCACATGGTCATAAGTATTCAGACCCTTTGCTCAGTATTGAGCAGAAGCATCTTTTGAGCTAGTACAGCCATGAGTCTTCTTAGGAATGATGTAACAAGTTTTTCTCACCAGGATCTGGGGATCCTCTGCCATTCTTCCTTGCACATCCTCTCCAGTTCTGTCAGGTTGGATGGTGAACGTTGGTGGACAGCCATTTTCAGGTCTCTCCAGAGATGCTCCATTGGGTTTAAGTCAGGGCTCTGGCTGGACAGGTCAATAATGGTCACAGAGTTGTTCTGAAGCCACTCCTTTGTTATTTTAGCTGTGTGCTTAGGGTCGTTGTCCTGTTGGAAGGTGAACCTTCGTCCAGGTCTGAGGTCCAGAGCACTCTGGAAGAGGTTTTCTTCCAGGCTATCTCTGTACTTGGCAGCATTCATCTTTCCTTCATTTGCAACCAGTTGTCCTGTCCCTGCAGCTGAAAAACACCCCCACAGCATGCTGCTGCCACCACCATGTTTCACTGTAGGGATTGTATTGTGCAGCTGATGAGCAGTGCCTGGTTTTCTACACACATACCGCTTAGAATTATCACTAAAAAGTTCTATCTTTGTCTCATCAGACCAGAGAATCTTATTTCTCATAGTCTGGGAGTCCTTCAGGTGTTTTTTTGCAAACTCAATGTGGGCTTTCATATTTCTTGCACTGAGGAGAGGCCTCCGTCGGGCCACTCTGCCATAAAGGCCCGACTGGTGGAGGCTGCAGTTATAGTTGACTTTGTCGAACTTTCTCCCATCTCCCTACTGCATCTCTGGAGCTCAGCCTCCCTGATCTTGTGGTTCTTCTTTACCTCTCTCTCCAAGGCTCTTCTCCCGCAAATGCTTAGTTTTGCTGGACGGCCAAGTCTAGGAAGAGTTCTGGTGGTTGCAAACTTCTTTCAAGGATTATGGAGGCCACTATGCTCTTAGGAACCTTGAGTACTGCAGAAATTCTTTTGTAACCTTGGCCAGATCTGTGCCTTGCCACAATTCTGTCTCTGAGCTCCTTGGGCAGTTCCTTTGATCTCATGATTCTCATTTGGTGTGACATGCAGTGTGAGCTGTGAGGTCTTATATAGACAGGTGTGTGCCTTTCCAAATCAAGTCCTATCAGTTTAACTAAACACATCTCAAGGAGGATCACAAGGAAATGGACAGCATGTGACTTACATATGAGTGTCTGAGCAATTGGTCTGAATACTTATGTCCATGTGATATTTCAGTTTTTCTTGTTTAATAAATTTGCAAAACTTTCTACATTTTTGTTTTTTCAGTCAAGATGGGGGAAGGGTGCAGAGTGTACATTAATGAGAAAAAAAAATTGATTTTTTTGAATTTACTAAATGGCTACAATGAAACAAAGAGTGAAACATTTAAAGGGGTCTGAATACTTTCCGTATCCACTGTACTTACCAGTCTGCTCTCCTTTTTGCGTTTGGCATTTCATATTGGCTGCAGCGGTCACATAACATCCATCCCTGAAGTGGACGAAAAACAGCCGGATGGAGGAGCATTAAGTGATTGGAAAATAAGTATAGGATTTTCGATTTTCTTCTTCTTTTTTTTTTTTGTAACACACAATGTGAAGTTGAAGAGTAGGACAGACAATCCCTCTAATTCTGTTGTGCTATTTACCCAAACATCAGAATAATCCACATCTCCTGGGCCCCAATGTAAAATTGTCACCTGTGTCCCCATCCTCCAAGTGCAATTTTCATACTGATGCCTTCTTTTTGGACTCCCTAAGGCACCTGAACCCAGATGCCACCGCAACCCTTTAGCTTTACAAATGTACTAAAACTTTTTGTAAGCATAAACTTTTTGCACACTGCTCATGTTGTACCGTTTTATATTCCAGTCCACAATAATAGCTTGTTGTGCCTCTGATAAAATGCAGGAAGCAAAGTCGTAAAAACAGCAGGCCGCGCGCAGCAACACGGACCGGAGCGGAAGATTTATACCAAGGAAATGTTTTATATAAACATGAATGCCCCTTAATGCAATTGTTTATTCGTGCAGCCAAAGTTTAAGTGTTTCTAGGGAGCGCGGCTTAACTTTGAAGAGAAAATCCTTCCACTTGGAGCCATTTTAATGAATTGATTTTGAGCACTTAGAGCCACAGTCCAGCTGTGCAAATGAATCCTTTATGGTCAATGTACCTATCGCTTAACAAGTTATTTCCCTTTGTAAAGCTCGGCCGCGGCTAGTTGTTTTATGATTAACATTTTGCATCATTTGTTCCCTGTTTTCCACTTATCCAGATGATTTAGATTTTTTTTTTTTTACTTGTCTTTTTTGCTTATATAAACTCTAAAAAGATTGAAATTACGAATTGCTTTGAAATATCCAAAACATTATTTCCAAAAAGAAAACAAAATTCAAAAAAGGTTTCTCGGTGGATTAGGACAAATATAGTATGGCTTAGAATAGTCGCCTCCAAAAGGCTGAGGGTGTCCGGACTAAGATAAAGCTTGACTGCTGTGACTGTTAGGCCATCATGAGGTCATCAGATTGACCCAGTGATAGTTATAAATTTAAAGAGTAACTATCTTTTGCAAAAAAATGTTTTAATACAGACTGCAAAGTGTTACTAATCCTAATCGGTGGTGGTCTAGATACTAAGACCCCAATTGATGTCTCAAATGCTGCTCCAGTGGAAGGGAACAATAGAAAGTCTATGAGTCCTTCCTCATGTCATGGTTTGTAATATTGTAAATGGGAGGAGGGGAGCCTATAGTGGTCCTCAGACTACAGGACCCCAAGCTGTCCCTTATTCCAGAGGTACGCTTGATGGTGGCAAGGTCTGGACCGCCGGCGTGACCCTAACTCCTGAAAAGCCCTAGTCTAACACCCCCACAACCCCACCCAGGGGAGGGCTGGGACAGGAGAAATATATCCCACAATTAGGAACAAACAGGGGAAACCAAAGCTCAAACTCATAGCAAGCACACACAGAGGAAAAGACGATACGTAGTCAGGGAGAAATAAAGTACAGGGAGGAAAGAAACAAACAACAAGGATATTTCCACCACACACCAAATAGCATACAACAAATCAACAAAACTGGATCAAATGCACAAGACTGGTGTCGCTGGAGCAAAGCTAAAGCTATCATTGGCATGGGACCCCAGGTTCCACCATCTTTTAAAGGGTGGAAGTGGCAGTGATAGATCTTCCATAACCTGTGCTCACAGACCAGCAGGAATTAACTCCCCCTAGACCGGACACCATAGAGAGCAAAACCAGGTGACGCCCTGCTCTTACTGGGCAACTTTAATGCACCAGGACACGTGTCAGACTCTGCAGTGTGAACAGAGTTTGAAGACGCCAAGCCAGCTGGTGAGTTAAGAGCACAACACCACATGATACCTCAGCTCTGTGAGACTGTTATATGTACTCAAGGAATAACTATTGAGCCCATATACTATTATAATCTCGTGAAGGAGGTGCATACATAAGAGAAATGTTTGAGGGACCAATGGGGATCTTAGGATCTGGACCTCCACCGATCGGCAGAACTTTGCAGTTATTATAGAATGGAAAAAAAAATAATCTTTGGAAATGATAGTTATTCTTTTCATAAAGTTAGGCTAGTTATATTAATCTATTTATGTGTAATCATATATTTATTGCATACATAATATTAATTTCTATTAGCAATCTTTGGCACCTGTCTTATCTTCCAGCATGTAATTCCTATTTTCTAGTCTACAATAAGTGTATTGTTATGTGGGTCTGCAGTACACCAAACCTTATTTGTGCCAGTAATAGTCAGCACAATTGTTAAAACCTATCATACAAGCCCCACCCAATATGTTTCATTGTTAAGCCAGCTCCCTCACGGGTATCATACAAGCCCTGCCCAGAACGTTTCACTGCTAATCCAGCTCCCTCAGAGGTATAGGGGCTTCATGCTCAGGAGAAATATTGGAGACAGTTGGGTGAGGAACATGTTTTGTGAGTTGTCCCAGTCCAAAGGTTTGGTGAAGAAAAGTAGAGAGCCTTTAGGGAAACCAACAGAGAGAAGGCAGGATGAGGAGGTATGGAAATTGGAGATAAAAACTGGGTGGTTAGAAAGATATGAGGAGATCCAGGAGAAGGCAAAGCTTTTGATGCCAAGGAAAGAGAGGATCTCTAGTGGGAGGTAGGAATCAATTGTGGTGAAGGCAGTAGGCAGGTCAAGAAGTAGAGTATTGTCTATTAGCCATGGTCGTTGGTTGAGCTGTTGGTTAAGGCCGTTTCAGTGGAGTGTTGGAAATAGAAGCCAGATTGTGTTTGTCATAGAGTGTATTTGATGAGAAGTGAGAGGAAAGTTCAATCAGTTCTGAGGTTAATGGGAGCAGAAATATGGGTGTTAGCTGGACACAGAAGTATGTTCAAGGGATGATTTCATCAGGATTTGGCAAGATTGTTGCATGTTTGAAAGATGAAAGGAAGACACCAGAGATTATTGATTGATTGGAGAGATGGTGAGTTCATTAGTCTACAAATTGTATTTTAATAATAGAACTTAATGTTTAGCATTTCCAAATTTACAAAATAAACCCCTGTACCCCTGATGAAGCTGGATAAGTGGTGAAACATTCTGGATGGGATTTGTGTGATATATTTTAAGAATTGAGATGGCTGTCCATAGCACATGTAAGATGGCATACACTGGAGACACACCATATATACAACTATTGCAGCAATAGGAGAGATGGGGAATAGTGCTCTCAATTAGACTGACTGTAAATGTTCAATGACCTCCTCAACGTTACATCAACAGTCTAAAATAAAACAGATGACAGGGAGGATGAGCAGTTACAGTATCTTCCCTTGGTGTACATGTTAAACTAATAGTACACAGTCCTTCCACTTAGAAGGCATGTACAGATAAAATATATTTTCATGGAGACCAAAAGAGGGATTTAAAAAAGACCCAAAATATGGAGGTGGCACAGAAGATCTAATACACATTTCGCTGCCTAAGGAGGGAATGTTGTTTTGTAACTGTCATGGGGTATGTAATAATAGGAAAGGGGCCCTTAGGCTGGCCCTCAGACTCAAATCATTGCGCTGTCCCTTATCTCAGAGGTAGGCTTGATGGTAGTCAGGTCCGAGCCCCCAGTGTGACCCTGACTCCCCTTCTCCCCCACCCTTGGGGTGGGCCGGAAAACACAGTAATAAAACCCCACAAAATGACACGGACAATGGACAACGAAAACTCTTACACTCAGCAATCAAAACACACAGGAGAGACAATATGTGTACAGGAGAACAACGAAAAAGGGGAAGGAGTAACACAGAACAGGGGAACGCTCACCCCACTCAAAATCGTAACACAGATCACCATAAATAGGATTACCACCAAGACGGGGATCGTTGGAGCTTATGCTGAAGCTATCATTGACACATACAGGAAGAAAGCCGTACTTTAAATAGGGAGGAGACAGCTGCACGTGGCAATTAGCAATACTGAGCTCTTAGTTCCTGCTTAATGATCTGCAGGAATTAACTCCCGCAGGGCTGAAGACTAGTGAACCTGAATTAGCCAACGCCCGGTTCTGGCTCAAAAATACAGAAGCTTCAGGTTGCTTGTCAGAGTATGGGGTGTGAACAGAGTCTCACGACATTGTGCCACTAGGGGAGGGCAGAGCCGAACATCATATGACAGTAACATTGATCTTTAAAGCTGTAGTAAGTGGTAACTTAAATGGGCATTCCATAAATATTCACAAGATAAGTGGTAATTCCTAGATCAGTAGGGTTTGAATGATGAGAGAACCCGCCCAGTCACCAGAAGAATATATAGGCCCCAGTAAAGGATTTTTTCAATAATATTTTTTTTCACCCATTCAGTTAACCTCTTACCGACATTGGACATACTGGGTACGTCGTGCCTCATGTCAGTATAAAAAAATGGAAAAAAAAAGTTTTAAAAAACTTTAAAAAAACAAACAAAAACCTAAAAGTTCAAATCACCCCATTGAAAATTAAAGGGTTAAAAAAAATAAAAAATATACACATATTTAGTATCACTGCATTCAGAAATGCCTGATCTATCAAAATGTAAAATCAATTAATCTGATAGGTAAAAGGCGTGGCGGCAAAAAAATTCCAAGCACCAAAATTACGTTTTTTGGTTGTTGCAAATGTTGCGCAAAATGCAATAGCAGGTGATCAAAATGTAGCATCTGTACAAAAATGGTACTGTTAAAAACATCAGCTCAAGATGCAAAAAATAAGCCATCACTGAGCCCAAGATGCTTAAAAATGAGAACGCTACGGGTTGCGGAAAATGGCGCAAAAAGTGTGCCACTTTTTTTGGCCAAGCTTCTGAATTTTTTTTAACCCCTTAAATAAAAGTAAACCTATACATGTTTGGTGTCTACGAACTTGCACCAACCTGAGGCATCACACAAACACATCAGTTTTACCATATAGTGAGCACAGTGAATAAAATACTCCAAAACAGTCGTGGAATCACACTTTTTTGCAATGTTTCCGCAGTTGGAATTTTTTTTGCCATTTTCCAGTACACTATATGCTAAAATTCATATGCATTTAAAAGTACAACTCATTCCGTAATAAAACAAACCCTCATATGGCAAGATTGACAGAAAAATAAAAAAGTGACGGCTCTCGGAAGAAGGGGAGCGAAAAACAAAAACGCAAAAATAGGAAATCGCCCTGGGGTGAAGGGGTTAATAATTACTAGATTGGTAGAGTCTGAGTATTAAGATCTAACTTACTGATAACCAAAATGATGGTCTTGTTTCCCTATTTAAATGAAGGGTTGATAACGTGCGTAGTCTGATACTCAATCTCTATAAAACAGATCAGAAAGCCGAGCGTTGTACTTGACTATCTTCTCCAAATGGAGTGGCACTGCTCATGGGGACCACCATGTCACTCAAATAACGTACATGAGACCCCTGTTCTTGCAATCAGTGGAGGTCTCAAGAGTTAGAATGAGGAAACCAATAAACAATGAAGATGGACAAAAATCAGATCTTTTTTAGATTATATTCAGACAGGCATACTACACCGATATTTGTAGATTCCTATTCCAGACTTGACACAAGTCACCCCATTACTCTTTGGAATTCATGGTGGCCCATGTGTTATGTCTGGAAAATGGATAATCAAAAAAGGGTGCCAAATGTCAGTTTAAATGAGACCTTACTGTTCACAAACACAAAAACCAGAGGAAAAACGGAATCTAATTATTTGAGGTGCGAAGCAAGACATCCAGCTGTTACGGTGGCTCCTCTTATCACCACTTCATCAGAAGAGATTGTGTTGTCATTCCATTTCAAACAGCTCGCAATTTCGACTTTCAACTTTCTAATCTGTTGCTCTCAAATAGCTATCCTTTGTTTGCACAGATAGGACAATTGCTTCAATAAAGGAAACAATGTTCTACAGATGAAATTTGGCCTTTTGAATGATGCATCAATGAGATATGGAAAGTCACAGAATGTCATCCATATAATACCTACAAAGAACACGTTAATAAAAACGGCATAAGAAGAAAGACGAAGACAACAAAGCGACGGGCCGTGTGACTAATTTACAATCATCATATGAAAACATTCACAAGAGGTTTTTAATACATAGTAGTTTTCACCTTTGCTCTTTCGGGAAGTGTGACAGATTGACCATAAACACAATTGAATGTGTTTGAAAGAAGCACAGAATTACGGAGCTATTCGAATATTAACATTAAAAAGTTGTAGCAGAATAAGAGAAGTGTTGACATTGTTTTCATTAAAGCAGACACGTCAAGAGACTCAAGACCCCTCAATGCTGATGTTGAACATCTAGATAGAAGACCAGCCTTTGTTAATGTTGATTTTTATGATCGAAGATTCTCTGTTGTTGATGTAGACTTCTTGGGTAGACAATCACCAAATGTTGAACATTTGGCTAGAAGACCAACCAGTATTGATGTTGACTCTTTGAATAGAAGATCCATGATTATTGATGTTGACTCTTTGTAGAGAAGATCCACCAATGCTGGTGTCCACTCTTTGGATTGAAAATACACCATTGCTGGTGTTGACTCTTTGAATGAAAGATCCACCATTGCAGATGTTGACTCTTAAAATAGAAGCCTGACCGTTGTTGATGTTAACTCTTTGAAAAGAAGATCCACCCTTTTGGCTGTTGACTGTTTGAATAGAATTTCTACCATTTTTGATTTTGATTCTTTGAATATATCTCCAATGATGTTGACTGAATAGAAAATCCACCATTATTGCTGTTGACTCTTTGAATAGAATTTCCACCATTTTTGATTTTGACTCTTTGAAATATCTCTAATGATGTTGACTGAATAGAAAATCCACCATTGTTGCTGTTGACTCTTTGAATAGAATTTCTACCATTTTTGATGTTGACTCTTTGGAGAGAAGATCCACCATTGCTGGTGTAGACTCTTTAAATGGAAGATCAACCATTGCGGATGTTGCCTCTTTAAATAGAAGATTCACAATTGTTGATGTTGACTCTTTGAAAAGAAGATCTGCCCTTCTTGCTGTTGACTGTTTTAATAGAAATGCCACCATTTTTGACTCTTTGAATATAATATCCTCTATTATTGATATTGACTGAATAGAAGATTCACCATTGTTGATGTTGAGTCTTTGAGTAAAAGATCCACCATTTTTGATGTTGACTTTTTGAATATATCCTCCATTAAAATATCATCTAGTATTATTATTATTAATAATATAATCTTTATTTCTTTAGCAACAACATTTTCCGCAGCGCTTCACAATTCAGAGGTTCATATAGAAACATTCATAAGTAACAGTTATATAAGATGCAATAATTAAAGCAAAAATAATGACAACCCTGCTTGAAAGTGCTTACAATCTACAATGGATTGGGGGTGACACAAGGTGCAAGTGCTTATTTACAATAACGGCCCACCCATTTCAAAGAAATGAAGAATATGACTCGCCCCAGGGCTATGGGGTACTGGGTCCCGGGCCGTATATGTATGGGGTTGCTGTGTCACAGGTTTGTAATGGCCGATGCCCGGTTCCGTGACTCTAGGGGTCGCTTGAAAAAGGGGTTATATACAGGGGAGATTAGAGAGTTTATGTTGTGACACCACTTTTGGGTTGTGGCTAGGTAGAGGGAGCTGCCGCTGCTCAGTCTATTGCCACTGAGGCTGGAGATGATGGCAGCTTGGATGTTGGGCCCTCCACAAATAGGACCAAGCCCTAGGGGGTGAATAATGGAGTTCGGCATGGAAAGAAGGGAGACCACACGATGGGAATGCAGTGCAACTGGTGTTTACTCACAGTGGTGGTAATGCTGGTTCACTGAGGACGACTGGTTTCGGTCCCTTTAGTCCCAGTGCCGGTGTGTTAACCTGGTGGCTTCTTTCCCCTGCACCTCTCACTGGTTGATGGAACCCCGTAGCTTGGAGCATCTGGGGGTCCCCTCCTGTTTGTCGTTCAGCCTCTGGTCCGTACGGCTGGCAGTGTGAACCCTGAGAGGGCGGTGTTCTGTTCCGGTTCCAGGCTCTCTCATTACTGCTGATGCCTCTGGATTCTTGGGTCAGTGAGGTCCTGAATGGTCCCCTTACTGTGCAGGTATTTGTCAAGTAGCCTGAAGCGTTCACCTGACCTAGGGCTCTGTGCCACGTTGGTGCTATGGTTCCAGGGGTAGCTCGTTGTACCCTCCCTGGCAACCTCTCTCCTTTACCAGCTTGGTCACTGCTACATGACCCCGTCTGAAGACACATCCATCTCTTACAACTGTCACTACAGACTGTCCTGCTGTCTCTCTCCTCACCCCCGGTTGTCTAGTGGACTCAATCGGCTCCACCCCTGGATGGCCATCCATTGGGTCCCAAACTAGTCAGTCACCATTGATTGGAAGAGGGAAACTAGGGATGTTTATGTGTTTTGATGTTACCGGCACTGGTCTTCCAGGTCCCTGGGGGTAGGCCCTGCATCTTTGACAGGATGCAGTACCTTGTAGTGTCCTGACAGGTTCAGGGGCGCTACAGATACATAAAGGCTGCATGAGCCAGGCACCAGCCAATCTATGTAATGCTTTGGGTGCAGTGGAGTTTGACGGAGAATTATGTTCTGAGAAATAGTGGAGGGGATATATATGAATTGACTTTGAATAAGGAGGGTGATAGGCCACCTTAAAAAGATGTGTTTTTAGGGAGAATCTGAAGCTGTGTAAGTTGAGGATCTTCCTATTTTTTAGGGGGTAGAGCATTCCAGAGGATTGGTGCAGCTCAGGAGAAGTCTTGGAGGTGGGAATGGAAGGTTTGGATTAGTGTGGATGTTATTCAAAGTGATTTGCGGACCCCAGAGAATGTGTAGGGTAATAGACATAAATGAGAGTGGAGATGTAGAGTGTGTCGGGATGTGGAGAGCTTTGTGGGTGAGATCAAGCAATTTAAATTGGATCCTATGATGTATGGGCAGCTAGTGCAACGACTGGCACAGAGCGGAAACCTCCGAGTAATTAGTCAGATAGGTGACCCTGGCTGCTGCATTAAGGATGGACTGGAGAGGAGAAAATCTAGTGAGGGGAAGGCCAATTAATAAAGATTTACAGTAATCAAGGTGGAAGTGGATCAGGGCCACATTATGTTTTTTGTTGTTACCATGGTGATAATGGTGCGGATTCTAGGAACACTCTTCAGATGCAAGCAACAAGAGTGCGTGAGAGATTGTATATAGGAGGTGAAGGAAAGACTGGTGTCAAGCATAACGCCCAGATAGCGAGCCTGTAGCCTAGGGGTTAGCCGCACACACATAGGAAGATGTGAGGTTTAGGGAAGTTAGCAGACGAAGGGAGTAAAAGAAGTTCAGTTTTGGAAAGAGATTCAGATAGAGAGTAGACGTGATATTGGAAACTGCAGTCAGACAGTCACTGGTGTTCTGTAGTACAGCGGGGGTGAGGTCAGGGGATGAAGTGTACAGTTGTGTGTCATCAGCATAAAGATGGTACTGGAAGCCAAATTTACTGATTGTCTGTCCAATTGGGGCCATTTAGAGGGATAAAAGAAGAGGGCCGAGGACTGAACCTTGAAGGAACCCAACAGTGAGAGGAAGAGGAGAAGATATGGAGCCAGCAAATGATACACTGAATGAGCGGCCAGAAAGATAGCAAGAGAACCAGGAGAGAGCAGTCAGAGAGATAGGAGGAGAACCAGGAGAGAGCAGTCAGAGAGATAGGAGGAGAACCAGGAGAGAGCAGTCAGAGAGATAGGAGGAGAACCAGGAGAGAGCAGTCAGAGAGATAGGAGGAGAACCAGGAGAGAGCAGTCAGAGAGATAGGAGGAGAACCAGGAGAGAGCGGTCAGAGAGATAGGAGGAGAACCAGGAGAGAGCGGTGTCCTTTAGGCCGATTGAGTGGAGCATAGAGAGAAGGAGATGGTCGTCAACAGTGTCAAAGGCTGCAGAGAGGTCAAGAAGAATAAGCAGAGAGTAGTCATTATTACGCTTTGTTGTCAGAAGGTCATTGGTCACTTTGTTGAGGGCAGTTTCTGTAGAATGTAGGAGGTGGAAGCCAGACTGTAATGGATCTAGAAGAGAGTGAGTGGAGAGGTAGCGGGTGAGGCGGAAATAGACCAGGCGCTCCAAGAGTTTAGAGATGAAGGCGAGATTGGAGACTGGTCTGTAGTTGTTTGTTCAGGATGGGTCGAGAGAGGGTTTTTCTAATAATGGAATAATGATAAAGTGTTTGGAGGAGGGGAAGATACCAGAAGAGAGAGATTGAAGATTTTAGTTAGGTGAGTGGTGATGACCAGAGAGAGACTAGAGTAGGTGTGAGGGATAGGGGTCAGCAGGGCAAGTGTAAGATGAGAAGAAAAGAGGAGCCTGGAGACTTCTTCTGTAACTGGGTCAAATGTGGAGAGTGAGCCGGGCGAGATTTGGGGAGGGATAGGAATCATGACTGTTGGTGAGTGGGAGCCAATCTCCTGGTGGATAGTTTCTATTTTCTCTGTGAAGCCGGAGGCCAGGTCATCAGCACAAAGATCTGTGATAGGGGTCTGCACTCTATGACTTATGCGGGCGTCACATGGTACGATCTATCGTCGTTTGTGCGTCACGGGCAAATCGCTGCCCATGTCGCACAAAGTCGTTAAACCGCCGTTACACGTACTTACCTGCTGAGCGACCTCGCTATGAGCGGCGAACATCCACTTTCTGAAGGGGGAGGGATGTTCAGCGTCACAGTGGCGTCTCACAGCGGCCGGCCAATAGAAGCGGAGGGGCGGAGATGAGCAGGACGTAAAAATCCTGCCCACCTCCTTCCTTCCGCATAGCCGGCGGGTGCTGCGGGATGCAGGTAAGCTGTGTTCATCGTTCCCGGGGTGTCACACGGAGCGATGTGTGCTACCCCGGTTACGATGAACAACCAGCGCAAAGAAAAATAAACGATTTTTTAAAAATGATCGACGTGTCAACGATACACGATTTGTTACCGATTTGCAAATGTTTTGCGTCGCTCGTAGGTGTCACACGGGACGACGTCGCAAACGATGCCAGATGTGCGTCACAAAAACCTTGACCCTGACAATGCATCGCACGATAGATCGTCTCGTGTGACGCCCGCATAAGGAGGGTGTGAAAGATGTCAAAGAGCTTTTTTGGATTGTTGGAAAGTGAGGAAATCAGGGTGGTGAAGTAGGTCTGTTTGGTGAGGTGAAGGGCAGAGTTGAAGGTTCTTAACATAAATTTGTAGTGGATAACGTTTTCTGGTGTGCGGGTTTTCCTCCATAGGCGTTTGGCACTTTTTGAATATAATATCCTCCATTGTTGATGTTGACTCATTGAATAGACTACCTTTGACGAGCGAATGTACTGTAATTCGACTTCACCCGGTTACTTAAATTTTTCCCAAAAATTCGGTTTACAGCTAATCAATTAGCCACAAATCGCAAATACTGCAGAGGCTCCAATTTCCCAAAATATGCGTGTAACACTACTGAGGTCTACTTGGGCTATATTGAATTCCTTCCAAGTTATTTAACAGAAACACAGGCTTAGTAATGTCAAAGTGACTTCAACATATAAGTCTATGGGTAAACACGTGGTAACAGTTCTTCTGTACTGACACACTGGCTATCTGTAGAATTTGTTCTCAATTATATGACTATCTATTTCTAGGCTGTGAGCTATCACATCCTCTCACTATCAGGATTGACCCTAAAACGGCTGCTGCATTCCCTGTCTTGTCTTTTATATAGGCAATATTAGTACCTCCTGGTTGGCTGGTTATACCATGTGATGTGATAGCTGCAAGGCATTTTGGTGGAAATCCACAGGACCATGCCTGGACTCTCCTTAGAATCTTCAGGTTGGTACAAACGTCTACAAGGTCCATTCCTTTTTTGACTTTTTGCTACAATTATTAACAGTTTTATTGCAAACATTTTTTTTATCATTTTTATGCAGGATGTAGCTAGGCCCTTCAGTGTTGGTTGGGTGAATTGGGGTGTCTGTCCTGTGGGGTGCACTTATATAGTGCTGGGCAGCCTGCCTGATCTAAATCCATAGGTGCGACGAGAACCTACTGAAGCACTGAGCAATATCAATACAGTAAACGTCTGGTTCAAATCTGAGGGTTTCAGGAATGTGAAGGAGGCTGTGATAGCAAGTTACCTCTCCGAGACCCAAGTAGACTGCAGGAAGGGCAATTGGGGTGTCTGTCTTGTGGCGTGTACTTATATAGTGCTAGGCAGTCTACCTGATCTAAATCCATGTGTGATGAAAACCCACTGAAGCACAGAGCAATATCAGTCCACTAAGGGGCTGGTCCACATCCGAGAGTTTCAGGAATGTGAAAGAGGCTGTGGTAGGAAGTTGCCTCTCTGAGATCCAAGTAGACTTCAGGAAGGGCAATTGGGATGTCTGAACTGCGGGGTGCACTTATGTAGTGCTAGGTAGCCTGCCTGATCTAAATCCATAAGTGTGACGAAACCCCACTGATGCACAGAGCAATATCAATACACAAAGTGGCTGGTGCACATCTGAGAGTTTCAGGAATGTGAAGGAGGGAAGTTGCCTCTCAGAGACCCAAGTGGACTGCAGGAAGGGGTGTCTGTCCTGTGGGGTGCACTTATGTAGTGCTGGGCAGTCTGCCTGATCTAAATCCATAGGGGCGGTGAGAACCCACCGAAGCACAGAGCAATATCAGTCCACTAAGGGGCTAGTGCACATCCGAGAGTTTCAGGAATGTGAAGGAGGCTTTAGTAGGAAGCTGCCTCTCAGAGACCAAAGTGGACTGCAGGTAGGGCAATTGGGGTGTCTGTCCTGTGGGGTACACTTATGTAGTGCTAGGCAGCCTACTTGATCTAAATCCATAGGTGCGACGAGAATCTACTGAAGTGTAGCGCCCCATGGGGCCTGAGGGGGGGGTTACTTGTCACCAGGCCAGTGGTATTTGTTGGTGTAGAGGGGGTGGGAAGGAGGGTGAAGGGACCCTGGGGAGTGTCACCGGTGGCAGTGGTGACTGGGGGTCTCGGCCGCTGACCCCTCCTGCGACTTCTCCTCTCCCAGGAGCGGTGTTGGATGGGGATTGGGGATGCTTTCCAGCACCACCCGTAGTGTGCGGCCAGGGATTAGCCGCCGCTGCGAAGTGTTGCTTCTCCTCTGAGGCTGATGTCAACGCAGCTCAGATAGTCCAGCTCCCCACAAGTGGAGTGAGCCCCAGGGAGGATGAGGACAATGGGGATGGCTGAAGGTCACAAAGCACGGAGCAGCAGCGCCGGCAATGACAAGGACGACACGGGGCTGCAGTTCAAAGTTCCATTTACTCACAGTTCTTAAGGTGCCCTTGAGGTACCGCTCTCCACTGCCATGGAAGGACTCCAGCCAGTCCCGGGTGAATCAGAGGCAATCACTGGTGTCTGTGGAAATGTGTGAGACCTTCCTCCTTGCACTGACACATGGTTCCCCTTAGCCTGAAGCAATTTGGGGACCCCGCTGTCGGTGTTAAGTGTCCCGTCCCATATGCAGGTGACGCGGGTCCTCGCCATGGGGTCCGACCATAGCCCTGATCTCGGATCCTATATATTACTGTGCTCCAGGAAGTGGGTAGTGGATGATGGAACATGAAATCCCCATCTCCTGCAGATTTGTTGGAGTCCGTGAAGGTGTCCCCAACTGAGGGTCCTGCACCCCGACTTGCACTGGCACTGTGGGAATTGTTAGGCTCGACCTCAGCTACCATCTCCTCTTGTCCCAACATCTCCACCGGCTGACTCTGTCTCTCACCCTGTAACACCTGCCTGGATCCACAGACTCAGACAGGCTGTAATGGACAGGCTAGAGGGAAGCCACTCGCCAAGCAGGACCCCCAGAACCCTGAAACCCTTTAACCCCTATACAGGGATTTGGAATTACACAGGGCCCTGGAGATCTCTGCCTGTGGAAGGCTGCAGTCTGAGAGAGTAGTCGTCAGGCAGGGTCAAACCAGGAATTGCGGAACAGGGACAGAATTGGCAGGCAAAGACATAATCAGAAACAAGCAGAGGTCAAAACCGGATCGAACAGCGAGGTACAAAAACAGCAGGCAGGAGAGGTAGTCAGGAAACAAGTGGTAATCAGCACACGAAATCACAGGACGAAACAGGAGCCAGAATTCTCAGAACTATCTCTGGCAGAGGTCAGCAGACAGGAGGGGAATTAAAAAGGGTGTGGTGTCTTCCCATAGGCTGTAGCTGAATGATGGTACCTCAGCTGGGAGACACACGCCACCTATAGTCAGCCAGTGGCACTGCAGATCCCCAGGAAACCCAGACCAGTGGATGAACGGCGCCTGCGCCCACTGGCGCTGCTGGCATCGACTCCTCTCCCATCACCAGCACCATCCACGGCAGGAACACGGCGTCGCCTGGCGATCGGAGCAGAAGACGATGGAGCAGACTCCGGTGGTGACGTAACACACACCCTCTTTCAGTCTCACTCCTGCAGACTCAGTGTGGTGTTTTGGCTCCTGGCCCTGGGACTATTTCCATCTACCTCCCATCCCAGGGCCAGCTTGTTAAACACTACTCCCTCAAGGCTGTTGCTCTGTTCTCAGGTCCTGGCCTGTTCTCTGACTAAAAGTGAAACTGCTTGTCTTTTTAGGCACTGAGAGCAGCCCCCACCTCAGGAATGACTCAGCAGTGCTGGGGGAGATTTCCCCAGCCTGGTTTCCTGTGTGTGGTGAGGTGACTGGCTCACTATCTGGGAGTTTTATGTAATTTATGAGCTCAGGATTTAGTGTAAGGGTACCTTCACACTTTAGCGATGCAGCAGCGATCCGACCAGCGATCTGACCTGGTCAGGATCGCTGCTGCATCGCTACATGGTCGCTGGTGAGCTGTCAAACAGGCAGATCTCACCAGCGACCAGTGAACAGCCCCCAGCCAGCAGCGACGTGCAAGCGACGCTGCGCTTGCACGGAGCCGCCGTCTGGAAGCTGCGGAGACTGGTAACTAAGGTAAACATCGGGTATGGTTACCCGATGTTTACATTAGTTACCAGTGTGAGCAGGGAGCAGGGAGCCGCGCACACTGAGCGCTGGCTCCTTGCTCTCCTAGCTACAGTACACATCGGGTTAATTAACCCGATGTGTAATGCAGCTACATGTGCAGAGAGCAGGGAGCCGCGCACACTGAGCGCTGGCTCCTTGCTCTCCTAGCTGCTGTACACATCGGGTTAATTAACACGATGTGTACAGCAGCTACATGTGCAGAGAGCCGGAGCCGGCAGCACAGGCAGCGTGAGAGCTGCAGAGGCTGGTAACTAAGGTAAATATCGGGTAACCACCTTGGTTACCCGATGTTTATCTTGGATACAGCTTACCTCAGCTGTCAGACGCCGGCTCCTGCTCCCTGCTCGCTTCATTTGTCGCTCTCTTGCTGTCACACACAGCGATCTGTGTGTCACAGCAGGAGAGCGGCTTTGAAGAAAACGAACCAGGGCTGTGTGTAACGAGCAGCGATCTCGCAGCAGGGGCCAGATCGCTGCTCAGTGTCACACACAGCGAGATCGCTAATGAGGTCACTGCTGCGTCACAAAAAGCGTGACTCAGCAGCGATCTCGGCAGCGATCTCGCTGTGTGTGAAGCACCCCTAAGTGAAACAAACCTGAGATTAACCGCTTCTCACCCGTGAGAAAATTACAATCTTAAAACAGATGCAATACTCTGTGGCGACTGAAGCCTCAGGGGTGCCACAGAAGCATAGAGCAATATCAATACACTAAGTGGTTGGTGCAAGTCCGAGGGTTTTAGGAATGTGAAGGAGGCTGTGGTAGGAAGTTGCCTCTCAGAGACCCAAATGGACTGCAGGAAAAACAGATGCAAATGATCACTTTGCATGTAATGCAACTCTGGTGGACTCAGTTGGAGTTGGGAATCTGGTGAAAGTAGGGACAATTTGCCTTTTTGCTGCCCCCCCTCCTTTTTTCATCAGTAAAACATATACAGAAAATTGTACGGTGAGATGTACCGGAAACAGAATCTGTTTTAATGACATCCAGCAAAAATATTCACAATGCAAATTTCCTTTTGAATATATTTTCATACTGCAAGTGACATTTCCAAATGTAAATGAAGCCATAAAGATATTCTGTAGAGGATTCCGCATTCACTCAGTGTCACTTTTACAGAACGGCAAAATTCTCGGCTTAATGGTTTACGGTGTAAGAAACAAAATGAATCACTCGTGAGGGAATCTGCGAATTTACAGCAGATTATCGGAGAAATTCAAAATCCTATCAGCACTTTTTTGCCTTTGTAACCTACGGTGTTTAGGACTGCATCATTTATAAGGATAAGTACTGGATGTCCTCATTAGCGGGAACCAGCGTCTCTGCCTTGATTCAGAGGCGGCTTAACTACAGTAAAAATACTAATCCCATCATGCGAAACCGTCTACAAGTCACCGTGCCGGTAATAAGGTGGAAGTCAAAGGGGACTGCTCTCCCTGCAAAGTGTTTATTCATGAGCCTGGAATTGACTCCAGAACTAAGAGGTGCAAGACGTAAAGTGAATTCTTCTAATCTTATACAGATTTACAATGTATTTTCTCAGGAGAAGCCTCAGGTCTGGGATTCTTCACCGATAATGGGCAGGATAGGAACATTTTAAGGGCATGACCATAGTACCACGATACTCCTCTATGAAGAATTAGGGAAAAAAGCTGCAGTATATATACCACCCGGAATATTAAATAGGAACCTCAATCCACCCTTGACCACCAGGGATATTAGATACTAACCTATAACCACCTTTGACCAGCCAAAGATATTAGATGCTAATGTGACGCCCTGGACTAGCAGGTAGTCACAGAAAGAGTTAATCCTCCTTGGTAATCTGATCCCACAACTGGTACAGTTCTGCAGACACACCCCTCCCCCAGTGTAAGAGCTAAACTGAGCAGCAAGGGAGGGGCTGGGGCAGTGTGTGAGAGGAGAGTGAACAGAGCAGACCGGGTGTGGGACCTCCCGGCTGCTCTGGAAGGGTGGAAGCGAGCTCCAGGATTCCTGGAAGGAATGGAGTGGTGGGAAGGAGCCGAGGTGGCCGGGGCAGGGTAGTGGCCCGCCGGCATTGGAGTCGGCTCTGGATTATCGCTGGGGAGTGGACTCCCCGTGTCAAGCCGAGGAGTTGAGGAGGCTTCCTAAAGTAGTGGAGAGAGAGAGAGAGAGGGCCCTGCTGTACCGGGTCTGGGATCCGAACACCCTTTGTACCAAAGGCTACGGACACCGGCAATTTCTGGTTAATTCCTGACTCTGGGTGAATTTTCTTGCAAAGCGAACTGTGAGTAACAACATCCCCCAGTCCAACCGGGCGCACAGCTCTCAGACGGTCTCCATCTCCTCCCTGCACCACTGCACCGGGGTCCCGGGACACCAATACCCTACCCGTGGAGGGAAATCACCACCTTTCTGCCCACCACCATTCCCGTGATCCATTAACCGGCAGCGGCGGTGCACCGTTACTTCACCGCACACCACGGGTGGCGTCACGGACAATCTCCCTTACCTAATCCCCTTCTTACTGTGGAGCCTGGGATCACCGACCGGGTCACGCCACCGTGATACCCACAGAAGTGACCCCGTGGCCCGGATCTGAGTACCCCTTATCCCTGGGCGACACACTAACCAATACCAACCCTTTACCACAAGGGATGTTAGATGTTAACTTATAACCACCCTTGACCACCAGGGATATTAGATACTAACCTATGCCCACGCTTTAACACCAGGGATATTAAATATTAACCTATACCCATCCTTTAACACCAGGGATATTAAATACTAACTTATAACCACCCTTGACCACCTGGGACTTTAGATACTAAACTACAACCACCCCTTACCATGAGGGATAGTAGATACTGAAATATAATCAGCGTTGACCACCTGGGATATTAGATACTAACCTATAACCACCTTTGACCACCAGGAATATTAGATGCTAATCTATACCCACCCATTACTATCAGGAATATTAGATACTAACCTATAGCCACCCATTACCATCAGGGATCGTAGTTACTAACTTATAAAAACACCCTTGACCACCTGGGATATCAGTTACTATCCTATAGCCACCCTTGACCACTAAGGATATTAGGTACTAACCTACACCCACCTTTGACCGCCAGGGAAATAAGATATTAAAATATAACCACCCTTCACAACTAGGGATATTAGATACTAGTGTGACGCCCTGGACTAGCCAGGTAGTCACAGATAGAGCCCCGCACTACACCAGTCCCCTAACAAGGTGTCAGCAGCCAACCATTTAAACCCTAGTCACCCCCCTCAGTGCTTGATGGACACACCAGGGGCGAAGCCAGGCGGTTGGCATGTCCACCGAAGAGTTCAGAGAGCCTGAGGCAGGAAAAACACAGTCAGTTGGGTTGGAGTTGAGTTTGAGAGTGCAGTGGAGGACAGGCCTGTGTGGCAGGCCTGTAGCAGACTGACAGGTGCCAGGGTTGGCGCCCGGGCACCTTTGGCTAGGAGGCATACAGAGGACTCTGCCTGCAGGAGCCAGGAAGACGGCTTGGTGGAACCGTGGTGGACCGGGACAGGGTAGTGGCCCGCCGGTACCAACCCGGGGAACCGACTGGAAACCATAGCACAAGTGGGGGTACTCAGACCCTGAAGTTAGGTCCAGAAGCTACTGGGAGCTAGCTAATTAACTGATTGCGGCCAGGACTATAGGTCCTTTCCCATCCAAAGTCCCGACTGAAGACAACAGCCCAACGAGGGGGATAGAAAGCCACCGCCACGGCAGAGAGATCCCACGGGCTAGCGTCTGCGGGCAAAGGGCTCTTCCGACATACACAAGCCGGGGAGCAGACTCCTGTATTGCAAGTTCAGGTAGTCCAACATCACACAAAACAGGTGCAGGAGAAAGGCAGAGACCACCAACCGGGTGGGGGACCAGACTGCGGCCGGCTGCGGGCACTGACCACCATCACCTTGATTTACCAGAGACTCGTGTGTGGTTAATAATTATGAGTACAACAGTCCCCCCCAGCCGCGCACCTCCCTGCATCGCCCAGCTCTCCCCAACGGGTCTCGAGACCACCATCCCTACCCACGGAGGGGTTAACATCTTGCTGCGCAACATCTCCCCCAGGTGTCCCGCAACTGCAGCGGTGGTGTCCACCTTCACCACATCCCATGGGTGGCGTCACGAACTTAAACACGGCTCTGGCCGTACACCTACGTCCCCTAAAATGCCAGCCCCCTTTCAGATTGGAGTGACCACAGGGCCCCCCGGGTCCGGAGATGCTCGAGCCACCCACCAGCGAGCCCGGATCCGAGCGGCTTGGCTGCAGCCGAGCATGGGGTGGTACACTAACCTATAACCATCTTTGACCACCTGGGATATTAGATACTAACCTATACCTACTCATAACCATCAAAGATATTAGATACTAACTTACAAACATTCTTGGCTACAAGGGGTATTAAATGCTTTCCTATAACCACCTTTGACCACAGGGATATTACATAATAAACTATACCAACCCTTTAACACCAGGGTTATTAGCTACTAACCAATACCCATCCTTTATCACCACCAGGGATGTTAGATATTAACTTATAACTAACCTTAATCGCCAAGGCTTTAGATACTAACCTACAACCACCCTTTAACACCAGGAAAGAAAATACTGACATATAGCCACCCTTGACCACCAGGGATATTAGGAACTAACCTATAACCATTCCTTAACAATCAGGAATATTAGATACTAACCTATACCAACCCATTACCATCAGGGATATTAGATACTAACTTATAAAAACACCCTTGACCACCAGGGATATCAGTTACTATCCTATAGCCACCCTTGACCACTAAGGATATTAGGTACTAACCTACACCCACCTTTGACCGCCAGGGAAATAAGATATTAAAATATAACCACCCTTCACAACTAGGGATATTAGATACTAGTGTGATGCCCTGGACTAGCCAGGTAGTCACAGATAGAGCCCCGCACTACACCAGTCCCCTAACAAAGTGTCCACCAGGGATATCAGATTCTATCCTACAACCACCCTTGAGGATAGAAGAGGTTAGTATCTAATATCCCCACTAGGGATATTAGATACTAACTTATATCCACCTTGGTCTTTTTGGGTTAATAAAGTGGGGAAAGAGGGTGGTCTTTTAGTTCAAATAAAGGAGTTTTTGGTGGTTGTGTTTATTTCTTTTCAGTTACAGATTAGTAATTGGGGTCTCATAATCACCTCCTATTACTAATCTAGGGTTTAGTGGCAGCTGTGATCTGAAATTAACCCCTTATTACTCCGATTGCCACCGATCCAGGGCAATCGGGATGAGGCAGGTAAAGTTTCAGGATTGTCGCATCTAATGGATGTGGCAATCCTGGGCGGGTGAAGGCTGCTATTTTTAGCCTGGGGGGTCCTAATAACCATGGGTCTCCCCAGCGTGAGAATACCAGTCCCCAGCTGTGGGGCATCAAAATTTGGGGGACTGCATGCTGTGTTTTTAAATTAATTATTTAAACAATTAGAAAAAACAGAAGCCCCATACGGTCCACTTATTTTGATATACAGCCAAAATAAGCGCACGGCTGGGGACTGCAGCCTGTAGCCGTAAGCTTTTCAGTGCTAATTATCATAATATGGGGGGACCCTGAAACAATTATTATATGGTGGAAAAATGTTAGCACCAAATCTACATTTCTGGGCAAAAACCCCGCAGTTTTCTGCCAGGATATGCAGATCTGTGAACTCAGTGAGAGTTCATTGAGGTCTCCTGAGGTCAGGTTACCTGTGTTCACAGGTGAATGGCTGTGGGAACCTCCAGCTGTAACCGCAACTAACCTGAGTGACGTCACTACTCATCGCTGTGGCTTGATCTCTGCCTGAAGCTCACAGCGGGCGGACATTGTTCTATGGGTGCTGGCTGTGCCTTCAGATGTAATAGAGCTGGGATCGTTGTGGGATCACGTAGTATGGATTATGTCGGACCTGAGTGTTTTGGGAGTTAATAAATTGGTGAAAGAGGGATTTTTTTTTTTTTTTTTTTTTTTTTTTTAAATAAAGGATTTCTTTGTGTATTTGTGTTTATTTCTTTTTAGTTATTAAAAAAATGGGTAAAGTGCTGGGATTGTCGCATCTAATGGATGCAATAATCCTGGGTGGCTGCAGGCTGCTATTTTTTGGCTGGGGTGCCATGGGCCTCTCCAGACTGAGAATTCCAGCCCCCAGCTGTCAGGCTTTATCTTGGCTGGGTATCAAAATTGGGGAGACCACTCTCTGTTTAGTTTTAATTATTTACTTATTTATTTATTTTAAAAAAAAGCCGCTTTTGGTTTCTCTTATTTTGATACACAGCCAAGATAAGCACATGGTTGGGGGCTGCAGCCTGTAGCCATGGCTTTATCTGTGTTGGTATCAATACAGGAGGGACCCTACACCAATTGTTTTATTTATTTATTTTATACTACGATAGAGACAAGACTACGATTCCAACCAATCACAGATGCTGTCTTGGGTGGGGTCTGACTGCAGCTAAATAAAGACATCGGTGGGCGGAGAAAGCAGTGACTATGCATTAGAGATGATTATCAGCACTGGAAGTAGCACTGCAGTCACAGGGAGACTCAGTAAGTAACCCTTTTTATTTTCTTTCTTTTACAGTCCCCCTACACCATTTTACAACACATCACTTTTGCCTCCCATTGAATTTAATGGATTTGGCTAGGATCGCCTATCCGATCAGCGATCTCAGGTGGGATTGGCGATCCTGAACCAATCTGATCCTTGGTAGGATCACTCATCTCTAGTGTTTATGGATTAGGTAAAAATGCAAAAGTGTGTTGATTTTGTGGGAGGCAGTGACCTGTCCAATCATGAAATAGTCTTAGTAAGGCCAGGGGCTGGGTTTTTATGGATTAGGTAGAAGTGCACAATCTTGAGAGCCATCAGATTGAGGGAATAGGGTTTACAACAGAAGAGGAGTGTGTTGATTTTGTGGGAGGCAGTGACCTGTCCAATCATGAAATAGTCTTAGTAAGGCCAGGGGCTGGGTTTTTATGGATTAGGTAGAAGTGCAGAATCTTGAGAGCCATCAGATTGAGAGAATGGTGTTTACAACAGAAGAGGAGTATGTTGATTCTGTGGGAGGCAGTGACCTGTCCAATCATGAAATAGTCTTAGTAACGCCACGCTGGGTGTTTATGGATTAAGTAGAAATGCAGAATCTTGAGAGACATCAGATTGAGGGAATAAGGTTTACAACAGAAGAGGAGTGTGTTGATTTTGTGGGAGGCAGTGACCTGTCCAATCATGAAATAGTCTTAGTAAGGCCAGGGGCTGGGTTTTTATGGATTAGGTAGAAGTGCAGAATCTTGAGAGCCATCAGATTGAGGGAATAGGATTTACAACCGAAGAGGAGTGTGTTGATTTTGTGGGAGGCAGTGACCTGTCCAATCATGAAATAGTCTTAGTAAGGCCAGGGGCTGGGTTTTTATGGATTAGGTAGAAGTGCAGAATCTTGAGAGCCATCAGATTGAGAGAATGGTGTTTACAACAGAAGAGGAGTATGTTGATTCTGTGGGAGGCAGTGACCTGTCCAATCATGAAATAGTCTTAGTAACGCCACGCTGGGTGTTTATGGATTAAGTAGAAATGCAGAATCTTGAGAGACATCAGATTGAGGGAATAAGGTTTACAACAGAAGAGGAGTGTGTTGATTTTGTGGGAGGCAGTGACCTGTCCAATCATGATATAGTCTTAGTAACGCCACACTGGGTGTTTATGGATTAAATAGAAGTGATGAATCTTGAGAGCCATTAAACTGAGGAAATGATGTTTACAACAGAAGAGGAGTGTGTTGATTCTGTGGGAGGCAGTGACCTGTCATATGGGGATTGTGTTAATGAGATTAGGATGAGGACAGGAAATTAGATCATAGTGTTAGAAAATAGAAGTAGAGTCCTCCTAGCAGCACAGAGTATTTCAGCTTATGATTTTGTGGGCTAAAGAGCGTAAAGAAGACAAATAGGAGAACTCAGAGAATCGTGTACATTTCTGCAGAATTTTCTTTATTGTACATTATATGTGTTTGTCCTCGGATTATATCTTCGCTGGCTTACCACAAATGCAAATTTCAGTAGAAGACAGATGGAAGTATTGGCCTTTAGTTGCATTATATTTTCCCTGTGCGGGTTTGTGATTTGTTACTGTTCATCAATCGTTTTATTGCGTATTAAACTTTATATTTCCAGATGGTATAACAAACATGTCAATTATCACCAGTATTGGGTGTAATCCTGACGCCGGATATCCAGGAACGGAATATGAGGACAATTAGAAATATGACATTCCCCAGATTTAAAGCCCCATCTGACGCAGCTGTAACGAGTAGTATTGTAAAAAATTAAACTGCAATGTAAAATAAGAAATGAGACCGGAACTTGGGGTGTAAAATTTGCAAAATGAGAAAAGATTTCAAGAGGATATAAAGCTGCTTTGCATGAAGTCGTCACAATAAAGGAGAAAGTACAAAAAAATGAGATTTGGTTACTGTCACAATGACTATGGGATAGCAGGAAACCAGGGCTCCTAAGCTGTCCCTCAGGCTAGGAGGCCCTATGCTTTCCAAGACCTCAGAGATACTCCTGATGTTGGAGAGGCCTGAGTCTCCTTCCTGGACCTGCTCCTGACCAGTCCTGACCAGATTCCCCCTTCTCCTACCCCCAGGGATTATTATACACAAGACTGGACACGTGTCAGCTGTGGTGCACAAAATCCAGGATGGGCTCCAAACAACAATATAAGCAGAAGGATCAGCACTCACAAAAAATTCTTTATAGTTGCAGAATTTATTCCATATCTTTCAATCCATTTTCATTCCATTTCCATTTCCATTCTCTTTCAAAAATTAAATGCAAGATGACGCACGTTTCGGTCTAGAGATGCAGACCTTATATGATTTGAAAAAGGTCTGCATCTCTAGACCGAAACGTGCGTCATCTTGCATTTAATTTTTGCAAGAAAATGGATTGAAAGATATGGAATAAATTCTGCAACTATAAAGAATTTTTTTGTGGGTGCCGATCCTTCTGCCTCCCTCCAGGGAGGGACGGGACAGGACTGTGTTGAAACCACAGATAAAGACAGGCAAGGGAAAAACCAAACCTCTATCACACAGCACATACACACACAAAGGTAAAGAGAATAAGAGGTTCAGATGGAAAAATAGGAACAGAAAGGAAAATAAAAAACAAGGGGTAAACTCCACAACCACACAAAGCAATAGGCACCACTAAAGCACAACTTTAACAGAAAGTCTGGGACACCACACCTCACAGATCAACACAGAATAAGCTATAGCTGGCATGGGTAGAAGGATTCAACCAGTATAAATAGGAGGGGAGCAGATGTGATAGGTCTCCCCACAACATGTGATTAAAGAAGAAGCAGAGCAGCAGAGATTACATTTTTTTTAGCCTGGTTTTGAATCAGCACATAGCAAGTCAATGCCCGAGTCAGATCTGCAATCAGAACAGAAACCAACGCCACCATGACAGTCAGCAAAGTTTGTGCAAAACTCCGTGTGACAGTTACATTTCCAATGACCATCCCATGTATGTCATTACACTATCTAGGAACAGAGAGTTGAGTCTGTCATCCAGAGTGTTGGTAGGACATATGTGGGCACAGGTGGAAAGGGGAGGCAGATATAATTGACTTTTGTGATTGCTGGTGCCAAAAGATGCAGAACATGTGCTTATGATGGCAGTGATTTGTTTCTGAGGTTATCATGATAACGTCTTAATTTCTGAGTCATCGCTTTGCAAACCACTCTGCTGCATCTAATCTTTCCAAAGCCACAACCCAATAACATTACTACACCATACATTTTCTGTATTTATATTTTCTACTTGTAATACCACAACCAACCACATGGTGGGCTGTTGGTCTGCATTCGGAAACATATTTTTTTCAATTAGCCTTTATTAAATGGAAACAAAACTTTATATTTCTATTTAATTATCAATCAACCTTTGCAAAGTTTTAAATCTTTGTAATATACTCCATTATTACATTTTGCTTCCTTCTTTCCCTAGCACAATGCTGAAAGTGCTGTTTAAACTGCCTATATAGTTACATATATAGTTACATAGGTTGAAAAAAGACCTAGGTCCATCTTCCACCAATTATACATTTTGTCACTAACTAATGTATAACCGACATTGTTGTGTATACCGGGGAAATCATCCAGACATTTTTTTAAGTTGTTATAGTGTCTGCCATTATAACCTCTTGTGGTAGGGCATTCCTACATAGTTTGGTGTCGTCAGCAAAGACTGAAATTTTACTCTCATTCCTAACCACAAGATCATTAATAAAGAGATTAAAAAGAATCGGTCCTAGCACAGATCCCTGCAGTCCCCACTGCTCCCAGTACAGATCCCTGCGGTCCCCACTGCTGACTATAGCCCAATTAGAGAATGTTCCACTTATAACTACTCTTTGTTTCTTATCTTTTAGCCAATTCCTTACCTATTTGCATATAGTTTTCCCTACTCCTTGCTTATGGAGATGTAATAACCAGCAGGTGACGGGATACGCAAGGACTGCACGGAACCACGGGGATTAACCGATGCAAATTTAATAACGTATTGCACAAGACAAGTGGGGGAGAAGCGCGGGAAAGGAGGGGGAGAGAAGCGGGAAGGTGCACAGCAGTAAATATAATGTAATATACATACAACTACTTTGACTAGTTTGTCAAGGGTGTGAAGCCTCAGATTGTCCTCCAAAAGCAAAACACAAAAATCCTTATTAAGCAAAAATGCGGGGTCCTTGTTACTTTACTCGTATAACATAGTGCAGAGTCTTTTGCTATCTGTCCCTAACTAAAAGTAGTGTGCACACTTAACTGCCGGTTTTAGCGTGGGATACCTCGTCACCGTTGGGGCCCGTATTCCGCCGGCAGACACCTCTAAAGTTCAGTCTTTGTCCCGGATCTGTAACTTGCACGTGCTGTCTGGCTCCTTGCTCCACATCCAGCTTCTTTGGATCTGTGTCTTGGGGAGATGCCATGCAACACTCTCAGGTACTTGGACCTCGTGAAGCAGGGCAGTCTGCGGCCTTCTATTTTACAGCACAGCCGAGCACCCTCCTTTCAGCAAACAGCCCCCACGTAGACACACTCCTCCTCCTTTCGTCACATCCTGCTCCAGGACTGTACCAAGTCAGTCGGAGCAGCAGGGGCTTTGTGCCAGCTGTTCTTTGTTTTGACAGCAGGTGGCAGCATAACACAAGGAAAAGTCCACAAACAGTCTTCTAACCTATATATGTAAATTTTAAAAGGTCTTACAGAGATATGAAGCTTCATTACAAAACAGTTATGTGGTAGAGTATCAAATTCCTTTGCAAAGTCCAAAGAAATCACATCAGCTGCATTACCAATATCCAAATTTGCACTTACCTCCTCATAGAAACCCAACATGTTGGTTAGACATGACTTATCTTTCATGAATCCATGTTGTTTGTCAGTTAGTATATTATTCTATCTAATATATCATTGCATGTCATCTCTTAAAATTCCTTCAAAAACCTTGCACACCCCTGATGTCAGACTTACTGGACGGTAGTTGTCTGGATCCACCCTCTTACCTTTCATAAATATCAGTACCATGTCAGCCATTCTCCAATCCTGAGGTACCAACCCTGTTACAAGCAAGTCTGGGAAGATAAGATACAGCGGTCTGTCAATTACTGAGCTCTAATCTCACAATATCTGTGGATGAATGTCACGTTACCCAGGGGATTTGTCAGTGTTTCATTTTCTCAGACGCAGGTGTACGTCTTCCTGAGTTAAATTAGTTATATCAGGGGGAGGACTTTGATTTTTGCCTTGTTGAATGATCCCTTGAACAGTTACTTGATGAACACTGAAAAAAAGTATCTGTTTAATATCTCAGCCTTTTCTTTGTCCTCTCTAATTATGCGGTTATAATCTTTTATGGGGTGAATACCATCCTTTTTTTTCCTTTTGGCATTGATGTATTGGGGGATTTATTTTAATGTCTATGACGATTTTTGTTTCAGTAGCTAATTTTTCTAGCTTAATTTCTTATTTACATTTCCTATTGAGAATTTTCTACTCCTGAAAGGCTATTTCTGTATTCTCAGCCTTCAAGATTTTGAACGCCCTTTGCTTTTGTTTTATTATACTTTGTACTGTCTTATTTATCCATAGTGGTTCCTTTTAATTCCTGGACATTTTATTATCAGAGGGTATAAGTTTTTTTACAGATCTTTAGTAGTATATCTGTAAACATGCCCCATTTATGTTTGGTATCCCCAGTTACCATGACTTTGTCCCAATCTACACGATTGAGCTCTTACCATTTGTTGAAATCAGCTTTCCTAAAATTCCAGGTTTTGCATTTCCCCTTTCAAATGTTCAATGGAATATTACATTGAAATGTAACTTACCATATTATGGTCACTGCTGCCCAAGTACTCCCGGACCTGTACATCTGAAATTGTATCTAGTCTATTTGACAGGACCAAAACCAGGAAATTATTTCACCTGTTCGGTTCATCTACCAACTGAGTAATATAATTTTCTTGAATTGTAAATAAGAACTTTATTAAAGGGAAACTAAATTTAAATTTTCTACTATTTTCTTCTATTTTTCTTACCTATTGATCAACCTTTGCAAAGTATTAAATCTTTGTGATATACTCCCTTATGGTATTTTGCTTCCTTCTTTACCTAGCACAATACTGAAAGTGCTGTTTATACTGCCTAGTAGTTCCTGCTCTTTTACAAGCTGCTTTGAACTGCTGTTCTAGCAAGAATCTGTAATCAAATACTATTTACAAACACTCTCTCTGCTTGAGCATGGGAGATGGGAGCAGGGAAACTCACGGAAATGTCATTTTAACAGATTCATTCAAATTAGTTGAATGCCATGAGAGGAGGGAAGAGTTAAAATAAAAATGTTTTACTCGCCTTTCTTCACCTTTTGCTCATCTATAATTAAGAGCTTCATCAAGTAGCCATAGACAAGATTGGCTACACAGAGCAGGTCACCCTCTAAAGGACTCAGCAGGTCTGGGCATTATACCAATAAACCCATCCACAATGTAATGCTATATTTCTCCTATAGTGATGGTGTAGGGGCATTAAAGACTTTTTGAAATTCCATAAAGGTATAGCATATAACATATGCTACCATTGGGGGGCTGGTATCTGGGACCTTCGTTTATTATGCATTTGCGCTAAAATAATGGTTGACTTGCAGTACCATTCTTGACCACAAGTTGTGCTATTGTGCAAAACAACAGAAATCACAGAACTGTAATTTTATAACAGCGCCACCAAGTGGTTGGAGTACGTAGTACAATTATATTGCAACTAGAAGTTGGCCCGATTCTACGCATCGGGTATTCTAGAATTTACGCATTGTGTAGTTCATGTATGATTTTTGTTATAGATATAGATATAGATATAGATGTTGTTGTGTGTAGTTACCAAGTGTTTGTGTAGGGCGCTGTACATGTTCTGGGTGTTGTCTGGGTGTGGCGGGGGGTGAGAGCGGTGTTGTATGTGTGTTGCGTTGTTTGTGGAGCGCTGTGTGTCTGTCGCATTGTGTGTGTGTGTGTTGCGCGGTTTGTGTGGGTGTGGTGTGTTTTGGGGGAGGTATGTTTTGTGCAATGTGTGTGTTGTGCGGTATGTGCGTATATTTATGTATGCCGCGGTGTTTGTGTGTTGGGTGTTGTGTGTGTGCAGCGTTGTCTGTGTGTGTGCGTGTCTGTGTATGGCGGTGTTTGTGGTTCCCTGTGTGTGTGTGTGTGTGTGTGTGTTGGGGGGAGGTGTGCACCTCCCATCGTGCTCCATCCCCCATGCTGCGTACCCCCCATCATGCCCCATCCCCTATGCTGCGCATTCCCCATCGTGCTCCATCCCCCATGCTGCGCACCCCCCATGCTGCGCACCCCCCATCGTGCTCCATCCTCCATGCTGCGCACTCCCCATTGTGCTCCATCCTCCATGCTGCGCACTCCCCATCATGCTCCATCCCCCATGCTGCGCACCCCCCATTGTGCTACATCCCCCATGCTATAATAGTTCTCCTATTATACTCAGAGAGGAGTATAATAGGAGGACTGTAATAGGAGGAGTAGTCCTGGGGGGAGAGGAGTATAATGCCGGCTCCCTGCACATGTGTACCGGGAGCCGGTGTACACTGGTAACTATGATACACATCGGGTAACCAAGGGACCTTAGTTACCCGATGTGTATAATGGTTACCAGCGTTCACGGGCTCCGTCAAGATCCCAGCATCGCAAGGTTATGTCTGGCGCTGCTGGGATCGTGACGGAGCCGGTGTACACTGGTAACTATGATACACATCGGGTAACCAAGGGACCTTAGTTACCCGATGTGTATAATGGTTACCAGCGTTCACGGGCTCCGTCAAGATCCCAGCATCGCAAGGTTATGTCTGGCGCTGCTGGGATCGTGACGGAGCCGATGTAGAAGCAAGCGATATCCCAGGATGTTGTGAGTGTGTGGATGTGATGTGTGAGGTGTGTGTGAGAGTGAGTGTGATCTGATGTGTGTGTGTGTACTCACCTGGGAGTCGGAGCTCCGTGTCAGTTGGGCCAGAGCGAGCGTGCATTGCGTGAGGGGGGCAGGGCCTGCAGAGAGCCGGGGCGAGAGGCCAATCCGTGTGGGGGAGCGGGGCCATGGCGAGCCCAGCGGCCAATCAGCTTTGTGCCACCGTAAGGACACAATTTTGGAGCATGGCAGACAGACAGACAGACAGACAGACAGAATAAGGCAATTATGTGACCTAGTCTCCCAGTACCTACCTGCACGCAACCTTAGATCCTCACAAGATCTCCTTCTCTGCTCCTCTCTTATCTCCTCTTCCCACAATCGCGTACAAGATTTCTCCCGTGCATCCCCCATACTCTGGAACGCTCTACCTCAGCACATCAGACTCTCCACTACCGTGGAAAGCTTCAAGAGGAACCTCAAGACCCACCTCTTCCAACAAGCCTACAACCTACAATAGCCCTCAGCCCAGTAGACCACTCCGCAACCAGCTCTGTCCTCACCTATTGTACCATCACCCATTCCCTGTAGACTGTGAGCCCTCACGGGCAGGGTCCTCTCTCCTCCTGTACCCTCACCCATTCCCTGTAGACTGTGAGCCCTCGCGGGCAGGGTCCTCTCTCCTCCTGTACCAGTCTGTTATGTACTGTTAATGATTGTTGTACGTATACCCTCTTTCACTTGTAAAGCGCCATGGAATAAATGGCGCTATAATAATAAATAATAATAATAAATAATAATAATTATATATATAGATAATATAGTACGATAATTAACATTTTCTACACATTATTACCAAATGGACTTTAGACTATAAATAATTTTGCTATTTGCACCTGAGTGTATACCAGCCCGATGGACCAACCTTTAATTTAGACTCCTGTCCAATTTAATCACTAAACATAAATTGGTTTCTTCTACCAATTATTACTGTGAAAGAATTTAATAAATACATCTGAGAGTCGCATTGTATATATACCGTGGTCTCTGGTCGTAGAAACTTTTTCTCATATCTCCATTTATAATGATGTATCCAGGTCACAGTAATGAACTGGGAACTAATAGCAAATTCCATGGAATCGGTAGCGGTAATATTGATTTAAATATAGTTATACAGCGCTTTACACAAGTGCCTCCCTAATCCCTACATTGTCTAATTCCAACCTGAGACCTGGAAACTACATGGAACCAGCTAATGAGCAGATTCATTAAAATGCAAACAAAAAAAGACAACCTATGAGAAGGTAATGCTCCGTGATTTATGTCATAGGTGCTAGAAATCATTACGGTAGATAAAACCGCTATTGCAATGTGTTATTTATAGGAACAGGTATTAGTTCAATATTTATCATGTACATTTTAACTGTTGAAAAACTCCATCATCGACTGTTTTACAGTGAGCGGTGACCCGTAGAACCATCTTGGGAGCTGTGTGCCATCATATGTCTCTGTTCAATTAAAAAGCAATGCCATCAAGGATAACACTGTGACGCCCCTGGACTATCAGGTTGTCACAGGGTACTGCACAAGCTGCCCTTCTGTGCAGTATTCCGCCTCCCTCTTGGTTCTGGGTCCCTATCTAAATGGTGTTGCCTCCAATAGCAAATCAAATCCTAGATACACCCTACACCACACCCACCAGAAACACCAATGGACGGCTTGAGTGGAATAGAGTTGCCCACCTGGGGGGTCAGGGAGGGGAAGTGAGGAGTGTAGTGAGTCGAGTCTGAGAGTTGAAGGAGAGTGGTTGGGAAGTAGCCCTCAAGCTGTGAGGAGCTCAGAGGAAGTCGGGAGCGGTGACTCCTGAAGGAGCTGTCTAGGTTGCAGAGGGTGGTCTGGGCCTAGAGTAATTGGACCCCCGGTCGCAGGGGATTGTGGCGAGGTGCTTGGACCTGTCGAGGAGGACAGCCGGCAGCCTAGCACTATCACCGGTCTGGGACCGAAGGCACGAGGGGGTACATAGACCCTAGGTTGGGGAGTAGCTTCAGGCAACCCGACATTTCACCTGAGGAGAACGAAGCCTTTATGATCTGTTCCCACCCGCTCCAGAATTGGGGTACTAGTGCAACGAGGGGGATAGAACTTTCCAATCCAAAACGGTCCAGAAAATCCCAAGCGTGAGCCCTGCAAGCAATCTCCCATATTTAGCCATAGTAGGGAGCAGGGCCCGGCTAGTTCCATACTACCGGGCTACCAAGTTGAAGTCAAACTAAGTGCCAAGAGGCAGGTCACGGATCACCAGGCAACACTATTGGGGATGGGACCCGGACGAGCTCCCCTCAGCGGCAGTGGTAGCCAGAGATTTGGTGTACCCGGTTGTCAGTGTCTGCTTATGAACTCAGTGAGTACGAGAGTGACCCTTGCACCCCACGGCACCCCTCACAGAGTCCCGGGGTATTCCTCCTACCCGTGGAGGGCCACGACACCTTGTTGCCCCACTTCATCACCCCAGGTACTCACAGCGGCGGTACTCCCCAACTTACCGTACACCACGGGTGGCGTCACGAACTACATATCAACTCCCCTGTAAATATCCCCCTTACCTTTGAGTAGCCACACGACCCCCGGGTCTGGAGACCCTCGAGCCACAGCGAACCCAGATCCGAGTAGCTCGGCTGCTTCCACGGGGGCGGCACAACACGTGCTCAGTGTTACTGTGATGCTAGTCACTACTTACGGATAGAATAGACAGAAGGGTAGTCAGGCAAGCCGGGGTCAGGAAACAGGAAGGCACGACAGGACACAGGGAGTAAGTAGAAACACAGTCAAGTCACAAGCCGAGGTTCAGAATTCAAGGAGAGTACGTATTAGATTCAGGGAGCAGACAGAGACATAGTCAGGTAATGGTCCGACGTCAGAAGCCAGGAGGTAATGACAAGAACAGGGAGCGGGCAGAGAGGAGTCAAACAGTGGTCCAGGGTCAGAAGCCAGGAAGTAACAATAAGAACAGGAAGTGGGCAGAGAAAAGTCAAACAATGGTCCAGGGTCAAGAAACTTAGATCAGAACACGAGCACAAACACAAGCCAAGAGCACAACTGCAGAACCAGAAAGTACCACTGGCGAGGTTCTGGGAGTGCATGCCCAGTAATAAAACAGAGCAATTACCAGGAAGGTGGAATACCTGAGTAAAAGCATCTCCCAGAAACTGCATAGAATCCTGTGCTGTCAAACAAACTGGCAGCTAGTGCTCAAAGAAACACAGCAGAGCATCTCCAAATAAAAGATGCTCTGCACAAAGGTAACATGTCACTGCCGGCTCTGAAGCTCAGGAAGCAGGGCATCACCTGTGTGCAAGATGCCCTGCACAGAGGAATCGTGACAGTTACTAGTCCACTGGCAGCTCCAAAATGGCTACCATAAACAGACTTGGCGCAACTTACTCCATTTCTCAGAACCCAGGGATTGCCCTGGCCTTCACTCCTTAAACCCTGTCCAGGAATCAGGGCTTAAGCAGAGGTTCCTGAGTAAGGGCCACAGAGTCAGCTGCTGTTGGTGGTGCAAACTGGCAAGAAGGATAGTTAGTAGTGATGAGCAAGTACGTTTGTCACTACTCGGTACTCGCACGAGTATCACTGTACTCGGGCTACTCGGCGGGTACCGAGTAATCTCGCGATACTCGTGCTGTACTCGTGGTCTTCATCCCTGCATGTTGGCGCTCTTTTGAGACCAGCCCTCATGCAGGGATTGGCTGGCAGACCACTGCAATGCCACAGCCCTGTTAGTTGTGGAATTGCAGTGATTGGCCGGCCCGCACAGCGTGACCGAGCCTTTATACCGGCGGGCGCGCTGTGCTCTCCACACAGCCATCCAGACAGTCAGTGCAGGGAGAGGGTCGCTGCTTCAGGGAAAGGTTTGCAGCCCTTTATAGTTATTTCCGTAGCAGGGCTGCAAACAGTGTGACCAGAAGTCCTTCTCAGGACTATTGTAGTTGTATACAGGCAGGCAGGGTATAGCCAGGTCGGAGTACAGGAGCAGAGTCCTTCTCAGGACTATTGTTGCTGTATACAGGCAGGGTATAGCCAGGTCGGAATACAGGCTAGTGACCAGAAAAGTCCTTCTCAGGACTATTGTAGCTGTATACAGGCAGGCAGGCAGGGTATATAGCCATTCCTAGTGGTGACCGTATACCAGCCTTCATCATATCTGGGGCTGGTGTACACAGTCTAAAACAGTCCTGATAGTGTCAGACTTCTCAGTAATTGTCGCTCCTAAAAACCTGTTAGGTTCTTAGTGCGTCCGTGCTTGCATTTAAAAACCGCACGTGTGTGCCTGTCGGTGGCAGCGTTCAGGTGCACTTGTGTGCGTTTTGCACAAACTTGGATATAACGCACAAGTCTAGTGAATACACGTCAGCACAGCATTGCAAAATGCGCAAGGGAGTTGGCAACGAACAAGGAAGTGGACGTGATGGTGGTGCAGGCAGAGACCGAGGTTGTGTGCAAGCTCTAATTTCGCCACAACAAAGGGCCACATCTACTCGCTCGCACGTCCTGTCCCAAATTCTTGGGGACCGCAGCAGTACACCGCTCTTGAACCAAGACCAGTGTCAATAGGTTGTTAGTTGGATAGCGGATAATGCTTCCAGTCAGATTGGCACCACCACAAACACTCTGTCTTCCACACGGTCAAGTGTCAGTAGCCGTGATACTGCACCACACATTTCAGAACCTGATCCTCCTTCCTACCACCACTTCCTCCCACACTTGGACACTCGGAAGAGCTGTTCACGTTTCCATTCGCACATTCTGGCCTCTCGCCAGCTCCTGTTGAAGTGGGTCATGACGAAATCTTATGTACAGATGCCCAAATATTTGAGCAGCCACGTTCTCACGAAGTCGGCAACGTGACTCAACAAGGGGTGGACGATGATGAGACACAATTGTCAGGAAGTCAGGAGGAGGAGCAGGGTACGGAAGAGGAAGACGACGTGGGGGATGATCCAGTAACTGACCCAACCTGGCAGGAGGATATGCAGAGCGAGGACAGCAGTGCACAGGGGGAGGGAGGCGTAGCATCCCAACAGGCAGTAAAGGTGGTGTCACACACAGCGAGAACGACAACGACGTCGCTGCTACGTCACCATTTTCTGTGACGTTGCAGCGACGTCCCATCGCTGTCGCTGTGTGTGACATCCAGCAACGAGCTGGCCCCTGCTGTGAGGTCGCAGCTCGTTGCTGAATGTCCAGCTTCATTTTTTGGTCGTCGCTCTCCCGCTGTGACGCACAGATCGCTGTGTGTGACAGCGAGAGAGCGACGAAATGAAGCGAGCAGGGAGCAGGAGCCGGCATCTGACATCTGTGGTAAGCTGTAACCAAGGTAAACATCGGGTAACCAAGGTGGTTACCCGATATTTACCTTCATTACCAGCCTCCGACGCTCTCGCTGCCAGCGCCGGCTCCTGCTCTCTGCACATGTAGCTGCAGGACACATCGTGTAATTAACCCAATGTGTACTGTAGCTAGGAGAGCAGGGAGCCAGCGCTCAGTGTGCGCGGCTCCCTGCTCTCTGCACATGTTGAAGCACTGTCGTTATGATCGCTGCTTCGGCTGCTGTTTGACAGCTAAGCAGCGATCATAACAGCGACTTACAAGGTCGCTGCTACGTCACAGAAAATGGTGACATAACAGCGACGTCATTGTCGCTGTCGTTTAGTGTGACCCCAGCTTAAGAAGCAGGGTGGTGGCCCCAGGCTGAAGTCAGGCAACCGTTCCCCGGAACAACAACACGACACAAGGTGCCTGTACAAATGTTAGGTCTTCCCGAGTCTGGCAGTTTTTTAAGTTGGCTCCAGATGATTATAAAAAGGCCATTTGCAACACCTGCCATGCCAGCATCAGCAGGGGTACCAAAACAAGCAGCCTGACCACCACCAGCATGATCAGGCACATGTCAGCCAAGCACCCGACTTTGTGGGATGTACAACAGAGTCGAGGAGCAGTGCTTGCTGATGTCACTGCTGCGTCTTCGCTTGTTGTGCATGCGAGCCAATCCCCTGTCCATGCTGCCCGCGAACAAGCCTCCTCCGGCCCTGCACCTGCAGTTGCCCACGCAGAAATAACACCATCATCAAGCACGTTCTTGTCCCAGCGTAGCGTTCAGTTATCCATTCAGCAAACCTTTGAACGCAGGCGCAAATACACTGCCAACACCCCACATGCCACAGTTCTAAATGCTAACATTTCGCGACTGCTTGCGCTGGAAATGTTGCCTTTTAGGCTGGTGGAGACAGAAGCATTCCGCGACCTGATGGCAGCAGCTGTCCCACGTTACTCGATCCCCAGCCGCCACTATTTCTCCCGGTGTGCCGTCCCCGCATTGCATAACCACGTGTCAGAAAACATCACACGTGCCCTGAACAACGCTGTTTCAGCCAAAGTCCACCTAACCACAGACACATGGACAAGTGCTTGTGGGCAAGGCCGCTACATCTCGTTGACGGCACACTGGGTTAATATTGTGGAAGCTGGGACCCAGTCTGAGCGAGGGACGGAACACGTCCTTCCCACACCAAGGTTTGCAGGCCCTACCTCAGTCAGGGTTTCACCCACACTCTACAGCTCCGGAATGTCATGCTCTTCAGCCTCCTCCTCCTCCTGCGCATCCTCATCCACTTTATCCTCCACACCAGTCCCAAGCTGGAAGCACGGCAGCACTGCCTCGGCGAAGCGGCAACAGGCTGTGCTGAAGCTAATCTGCATAAGTGACAAACCCCACAATGCAGAAGAGGTGTGGACAGCTCTGAAACAGCAGGCAGATCACTGGCTCACACCTCTGAACCTAAAGCCAGGAAAGGTCGTGTGTGACAATGGCCGGAACCTGGTGGCGGCTTTGAGGTGAGGCCAGATGACACATGTTCCATGCGTGGCCCATGTGCTCAACCTCGTGGTTCAGCGGTTTCTAAAGTCATACCCAGAGCTGTCTGATCTGCTGGTAAAAGTTCGCCGCCTGTCTGCACATTTTCGAATGTCACCTACTGCTTCAGCCGGCCTTGCCGGCTTTCAGCGCCGTTTGCATCTTCCGGCTCACAGACTGGTGTGTGATGTCCCCACGCGTTGGAATTCAGCTCTGCACATGTTGGTCAGGATATGTGAGCAGAAGAGGGCAGTTGTTGAGTACCTGCATCACCTAAGCTGTCGGGAAATGGGTCAAACTCCACACATAACACCTGAGGAGTGGAGATGGATGTCCGACCTATGTACCATCCTCCAAAACTTTGAGGACTCCACCAAGATGGTGAGCGGCGATGACGCCATTATTAGCGTCACCATACCGCTTCTCTGCCTTCTAAAACGGTCTCTGCTCAAAAACAAACATGATGCATTGCAGGCGGAGCGCGATGAGTTGGAGCAAGAAACAGTGGTGGGTGTGGGTGATAACACACAGCCCAGCCTCGTCTCATCACAACGTGCAGTGGAGGACTATGACGAGGAGGAGGATGAAGACATGGAGCAACTCTCCGGCCAAATTGAGGATATGACATGCACACCAATCATATCCTCGGTTCAGCGTGGCTGGCCAGAGGACAGGGTAGATGAGGAGGAGGAGGAGGAGGAGGAGGACAGCATGTTCAGTCATCGTGTTGGTCAGGATACTGAAGTGATGTCTGTTAAGAGTCTGGCGCACATGGCTGACTTTATGGTAAGCTGCCTGTCTCGTGACCCTGGCGTTAAGAACATCTTGGCCGACAATCATTACTGGTTGGTAACACTGTTAGACCCACGCTACAAGGAGAACTTTATGTCTCTTATTCCCGAGGCGGAGAGGTTAGCCAAAATGCAGCAGTTCCGGAAGGCCATAGTCACGGAAGTAGGCAAAGCATTCCCCTCACAAAACGCTAGCGGCATAGGTCAGGAATCAGTGGACAACCAAGGCGTACAGCCGAGAGGGGCACAAGTCCAATCCGACAGAGGTAGGGGAACAGTCTTTAAGATGTGGGACAGTTTTCTCAGCCCCTCACGTACCACAGCCCCTGAGGTGCGGGGTAGTGCCACAAGAAATCCTGAGTTTGCCCAGATGCTCAAGGAGTACCTTGCAGATCGAACAACTGTACTCCGACATTCCTCTGTGCCTTACAATTATTGGGTATCCAAGCTGGACACGTGGCATGAATTGGCTCTCTACGCCTTGGAAGTCCTGGCCTGCCCTGCCGCTAGCGTTTTGTCAGAGCGTGTTTTAAGTGCCGTAGGTGGAATCATTACAGATAGACGCACCCGCCTGTCAACTGAAAATGCTGACAGGCTGACTCTGATCAAGATGAACAAGGGTTGGATTGGGCCAGACTTCACCACACCACCAGCAAATGAGAGCGGAATTTAAAGTTTGTAACGGGAATTTGCCATGTACCTCCACTCACCCATGGTAACACACTTCTGGAGTTTGGCTAATCGCTGGACTGCTCCTCCTTCTCCTCATGCGCCACCATGATGACCGTTACAATAGTTAGGCCGTTGTTTCAGGTATACCCACAGTGGTAAATTTTTTTGCCCATTCTTTCAGAATGGGCATTGCAATGACAGGAGACCCACTCCTTTGCAATGGGAACAATGTTTTGAGGCCCTCATGCACGTCTCTATCCAGGGACAATGTGGAGGCTCCCAATTTTTGGCTGCTCTGCCCAAGGGCTATACTACAATAGACCCACTTCCTTACAATGGGCACTTCAGGTTTACAGGCCATCATGCACGTCTCTATCTAGGGACAATTTGGAGCCTCCCAATTTTTGGCTGCCCTGCCTAAGGGCTATACTACAATAGATCCACTTCCTTACAATGGGCACTTCAGGTTTACAGGCCCTCATGCACCTCTCTATCCAGGGACAATGTGGAGCCTGCCAATTTTTGGCTGCCCTGCCTAAGGGCTATACTACAATAGACCCACTTTCTTACAATGGGCACTTCAGGTTTACAGGCCCTCATGTACGTCTCTATCCATGGACAATGTGGAGCCTCCCAATTTTTGCCTGCCCTGCCTAAGGGCTATACTACAATAGACCCACTTCCTTACAATGGGCACTTCAGGTTTACAGGCCCTCATGCACGTCTCTATCCAGGGACAATGTGGAGCCTCCCAATTTTTGGCTGCCCTGCCTAAGGGCTATACTACAATAGACCCACTTCCTTACAATGGGCACTTCAGGTTTACAGGCCCTCATGCACCTCTCTATCCAGGGACAATGTAGAGCCTGCCAATTTTTGGCTGCCCTGCCTAAGGGCTATACTACAATAGACCCACTTCCTTACAATGGGCACTTCAGGTTTACAGGCCCTCATGTACGTCTCTATCCATGGACAATGTGGAGCCTCCCAATTTTTGCCTGCCCTGCCTAAGGGCTATACTACAATAGACCCACTTCCTTACAATGGGCACTTCAGGTTTACAGGCCCTCATGCACGTCTCTATCCAGGGACAATGTGGAGCCTCCCAATTTTTGGCTGCCCTGCCTAAGGGCTATACTACAATAGACCCACTTCCTTACAATGGGCACTTCAGGTTTACAGGCCCTCATGCACGTCTGTATGCAGGGGCATTGGTGAACCTCACAATTTTGGACTTCCCTGGCAAAGGAAAATACTACAAAGACTCAGTTCCTCAAAATGGGCACATTAGACTCAAGAGGCCTTCATGTACGTCTCTTCTCAGGGACATCGGAGTGCCACACAATGTTTTCACGTAAAATCTTTCATGTAATCTACAAAAGTAACATACACCAGCTCTATCTCACTATTGGGTATGTGCCCTTAACATTTCTGCCATGAAAAATCATTTTGGGGTCATTTTGGAAGGTTTTCTGGTGAGTCCGTAAAAATGGCGTAAAACTCGGACAAAATTATTCACAGCTGTGACTTTTGAGTGATAAATGCTTTAAGGGGTCTTCCCCATGCTGTTGCCATGTCATTTGAGCACTCTTCTGAGACTTTTGTGACATTTTTAGGGTTTCTACATGCTGCCGGGGGTCATTTCATAAAAATACCTGGGTCTCCCATAGGATAACATTGGGCTCGGTGCTCGGGCCGAGTACACGAGTATCTTGGGATGCTCGGCCCGAGCCTCGAGCACCCGAGCTTTGTGGTACTCACTCATCACTAATAGTTAGGAAGCTAAGTCAGATCCAGGAGGTTATGTCAGGAACAGAATCAAACAACAAGTGACTAAGTAAATTTAAAGCCGAGATCAATAAATAGGAATATCAGGTCAAACACAGAAGCAGAGGCACAAACCAAGAAAGAAGATCTATTGACTGGCAATAGAGCTGGCTGTCTGTGGTTTATATAGAACAGCCTCACAAAGTGCTGCCAGCAGACAGAAACCAAAACCAATATTAACCCCATGGCTTACAGATTGGACAGAACCACAAGACCCAGGAATAAAACAGGATTGATGCTATCAAGCATAATTCGCCACAAAAGTGTGCCACCGCCGAGCAGCAGGGTTGCCAATCTACTATTCAAATTTTTCTGGATAACACGACCTAACTTCACGTCCAACATGTGATCCACAAGGAAAAGGTTTTCCAGTACAACGTCCAATTAAGATTAAAATCCAGTATATTTCATTCCTTAAAAACCATACATATATTATTTCCATATTTTCACGTAAATACTGCTGTGGCCAGGGATGCTACATTTGCCTGATGGCATGCTGGATGAACCTTGTGGAGGCCCGAATTGAGCTTGAGCCTGGAATGGCACACATGCTACTGACACCTAGAAGTGGGAGCCCTAGTTCCATCAGGGTTTCTTCACCTACTTTATCAATTCTTACACCCCCAACTCCTCATCCTCCATCTCCAAATTGTAGTCCCTATCAATCACAAGCTGGAAGGACTGCAGCACTGCCTTGGTGAAGCGGCATCAAGCTCTGCTGAAACTGATAACTTTAGGTGATAAACAGCACACCATTGTTGCGCTAGTGCCCTCGATCTCTGAGCTTCTTGGGGACAGTTTGTGAAGACACTATCCTCCACAAGCTAATTGCCGGGTTGCCTGAAGCTACTCCCCGACATAGGGTCCTGTACGCCGCCGTGCTTTTGGTCCCAGACCGATTATTAGGCTTGAGATGCTGACCGTCCTCCAAGACCAGGTCTAGGCACCCAGCCTCAATACCCTGCGACCGAGTCTCCGACTCCTCCGGGCCCAGACCACCGTCTGCGACCCAACCAACAACTAACAGGGATCCACTACTCCCTCAGCTCCTCACTTCTTGAGGGGTAACTCTTTTCTGTTTACTTCCCTCCTACCAGTCTGCCTGACCCCTAGGTGGGCAGCCCTATTCAAGCTAAACCGCCCACTGGTGTGCCTGACAGGGTGTGGTGTGAGGTGTGGTTGGGATTTGGATGCTGATGAAGGCATACCATAGGTTGGGAACCCAGAACCATGAGGGGTTGAGTCCTGCACCAAAGGTTAGAGAGTGCAGTACCCTGTGACACCCTGATTAGTTCAGAAGCGTCACATACACTAAACCAATACAGGCTGGTTCTTTGTTAGATAGGCTTCTGTGGTTTCTATCACTGTGGTGATTGCAGTTATTGCAGCTCCATGAGGGGTAAGTCAATAAGGAGTGCCTCTAATGGTAAGGAGTTCTTTGTAAGGAGCTTCATGAACTGTAAAACTGCTGGGGTCGTTTATGTCGCTACGTGTTCATGCCCTATGGATTATGTAGGGAAGACCAAGAGGGAATTGCGGAGGAGAGTAGGGGAGCACCTGGGGGATATTCGTAACCATCGTGACACTTCATTGGGAAGGCACATTAACATGGTTCACGATGGAGATATCCACCAGGTGGTGTTCAGGGCGATTGTAAGGGTCAAAAAATACCCTGAGGGGTGGAAACCATGACAAAAGTATACTCAAAAATTAATGTGAATGGATTTTTAAAATAGACTCAGTACAGCCAAAAGTGCAATGAACAGGTATCATACATTTGCTTTCTTTAGTTTGGGTTCTGTTTATACTGGTCTTAGATGGGAGTATCCCTAATCCCTCCCTTCCTTCCTCTCTTCCTTTATCCGTGCCCCCTCCCCCTATTTTTTTCCCTCTCTTAAGAATCCCTTCAAAAACACCCCCCAAAGCCCCCCCAAACACATACAACCATCTTATTCCCCCGCCCCACCTATAACCCGATAATCCCAACTTTAATTTCTCCTTCCCCACGTCTTTTTCCAGCCCCCTTGGAGGTAAAAATCTGCTGTAATTAAACTTTACAAATATATACATACTTTCTCTCAAATATACATCTGGAATGGGATATACCCTTCCTCCGGCTCCAGCACCCACCCCCCCCCCCTTGGAGGCAAAAGTTGCCTTTAATCTATTTTGCTGTAAACAAGGGGTTCAATTCTATATATACATATATATCCTTCTTAAAATGCTATATCTGGAATAGGATATAAGAATATTATAGGACAGGGAGGTATGGGTGATTAATATGGGGATATATACCTCTACTATATATTATGGAAGTAAATGAGTCATCTAGAGATACAGCTAATTAATTGACTTGGAGTATGACATGGATTATTATTAGGAATGATCAAATATCACAAATATTCGGCAATATTCGGCTTTGCGAATATCTGACAAATAGTTCGCCGCTATGCGGATATTCGTTGCGCAATGTAAGTCTATGGATAGCCCGAATAGTTGGCGAATAGCAACTATTCGGGCTTCCCATAGACTTACATTGCGCATCGAATATTCACAAATAGTCGAATAGTGGCGACCTATTCGGTGAATATGGGCATTGCCGAATATTTGCGGTATTCGATCATCCCTAATTATTATAATTCCCTTTTTTATCGGGTCATGACTAGGAATTTATGGTCCGTAACAAAACTGATACCTCTTTGGTGACTGTTTGGGAGCTTTTTGGGGGTTAACTTGATAGTTACTAAGGCGGTTAGCTGTGAAACTTTGGTATTAGAGGTCGCTTGGCAACTATAGATGGCCGAGGGGCCCCTAAACAACAGCTTTCAAACAATGGTTATGGTCAGCTGACCTATGTACTGTACCATCTGTGACCTTGGTGGGGACATCTGATATCTTCACATCTGACTGAACGTGAAGTATCGCGCTTTCCTGAGAACAACGCTTTGGTCGGCATGACAACGAGTGACATGGAAATGAAGGCGGGCATGTTTGGAATGGTAACTGCGGTGATCAGTGGATGTGACGTAGCGGCCGCGTCAGCGGTTGCCTGGTGACCGAAGCCTTGCTGTGGTACGTTCACTTGGTAACCGGGACCTGTATGGTATCGAGATCCTGGTGACTTGGGATGAAGTATGCGTCCCTGATAGGGATGCTGCGGGTGGATGGCCGATATGGGATGAGGTTGATGAATGGGAGCGGTTATGACGGAGACCTCCCCATGGGGGGTTACTTAGCAACCAAAGAGAGAAGATTGTTTGCTGCTATGTTGTGGCAATTTTTTGAGTGAGCAAGAGGGATTTGTATGAATTATTATTATTATTATTATTTTTTATTATTAAAGCGCCATCTATTCCATGGCGCTTTACATGTGAAAGGGGTATACATAATAGGGACAAGTACAATAATCATAAACAATGCAAGGCACGGACTGGAACAGGAGGATAGAGGTCCCTGCCCTCGAGGGGTCACAGTCTACAAGGGATGGTTGAGGATACAGTAGGTTAGGGTAGAGCTGGTTGTGCGGCGCTATATCAGACTGAGGGTCACAGCAGGTTGTAGGCTTGTTGGAAGAGGTGGGTCTTCAGGTTCCTTTTGAAGCTTGTGTGGTGCCCCTGAATACATCAGGGTGCCACAGGGTGCTGCATCCTTACCCAGGTTGCAGGGCCCACCCCCCATGGTTCCAGGTAACCAAGCAGTCGATGTCACTCCCATCTGCACCACAAAACCCAATCACCTCACAGCTGTCACTGCCAGACACACCAGGGGGATGGATAAACTGGAAATGGGCCGGCCACTGGGGGACTGAGCAGGCTGTGAGAGGGAGACAGAGAAGTGAAGTAGGCTCCAAAGAGAGAGGAGCTGGGAGAGTCAGCTCCTGGGGAGCTAGGTACACTGGTTGGGTCGCAAGCGGTGATCCAGGTCCAGAGGAGTCGGGGACCGGTAGCAGGGACATAGGATGAGGGTGTGACTGACATAATCTTGGAGGACTGTTAGCACCAAAAGGCCCAAAAAGAACTGACCGGTACCGAGCACGACGGGGTACAGGACCCTAGGTCAGGAGCCGATTCAACGTCCTGACAAGTTACCTGTAAGAGAGAGGACCTCCAAGGACTTCCATATGAGCTCAGAAGTTGAGGGCATCAGCACAACGAGGGGGATAGGTGTGTATCCAGACACAGTAACCCACTAAAATCCCGCATGCCAGCCCTCAAGAGCACAGCTACACTACAAATAGTGATCAGGGCCCCCAACAGCTTCAAGCCACGGGGACCACCAACGGACCACAAATTGTGCACGGAGGCAGGCTCCGGATCACTAAGTGACATCGGTGGGACTGGGTACTTGGACAGACTCCCAGCAGCGGCAGCTGTACATAGAGACTTTGGTTTACCTGCAGTATGTGTGTCTCCTTTCTAAACCTCATCCAGCACCACGACTACCCACAGTGAGTATGTGACGCCCTGGACTAGCCAGGTAGTCACAGATAGACCCCCGCACAACACCTGTCCCCAAAAAGGTGTCATCAGCCAACCATTAAAACCTAGTCACCTCCCTCAGTGCTTGACGGACACACCAGGGGGAGGAGCCAGGTGGTTGGCCACACCCACCGAGGAGTTCAGAGGGCCTGAGGCAGGAAACAGTCAGAGTCAGATCAGTCAGTGGTAGTCAGTAGTAGGAGTTGGAGAGTGAGGAGTGAAGGAGTCTGACAGGTGCCGAGGTTGGAGCCCGGGCACCTTTGGCTAGGAGGCAAACAGTGGCCTTAGCTTGCAGGAGCCGGGAAGACGGCTCGGTGGAACCGTGGTGGACCGGGACAGGGTAGTGGCCCGCCGGTACCGGCCCGGGGAACCGACTCGGATATCGGAGCACACAGGGGGGTACTCAGACCCTGAAACAAGGTCCAGAATCCACTGGACTGAGTTAATTAACTGATTGCGCTCTGGACTATAGGTCCTTTCCCACCCAAGTCCCGACTGAAGACAACAGCCCACCGAGGGGGATAGAAAGCTACCACACAGGCAGAGAGATCCCACGGGCCAGCGCCTGCGGGCAAAAGGGCTCTCCCGACATCCACAAAGCCGGGGAGCGGACTCTCGTCGCTGAAGCACAGGCAGTCTATAGATACACAACACGGTGCAGGAGAAAGGCCAGGACCCCCAAACCGGGTGGGGGACCAGACGCAGCCGGCTGCGGGCACCGACCACCATCAACTTGGTTTAACAGAGACTTGTGTGTGTCAATAACAGTGAGTACAACAGTGCCATCCGGCCGCGCACCGCCCTGCACCGCCCAGCTATCCCCAACGGGCCCCGGGGCCACCATCCCTGCCCACGGAGGGGTTAACATCTTGCTGCACTACCATCTCCCCCGGGTGCCCCGTAACTGCAGCGGTGGTGTCTACCTTCACCACATCCCGTGGTTGGCGTCACGAACTCAAGCGCGGCTCCGGCTGTGTGCCTACCTAACCCCTCACCAAAAGCACCAGCACCCTTTCAGAGCGAAGTTACCCCGGGTCCGGAGGCGCTCAAGCCACCCACGAACGAGCCCGGATCCGAGCGGCACGGCTGCAGCCGAGCGCGGGGCGGTAAAAGTACCCTAGTCCCTGCACCCTGTCCTCCCAAAGCACCAACACCCTGAGTCTGGGGCCGTCCCTACCTGCGGAGGGACTGACACCTTGCTACCCAACACCATCTGACGCGGTACTCCTTCCAGCAGCAGAGGTACTCCCATTACCGCAACCCGTAGGTGGCGTCACAAACTAATCCCCTGTAAATACCCCCCTTTCACGGATCAAAGTGTCCGCCAAGCCGGGTCCGGGCCCCTCGAGCCACCACGATCGCGGATCCGAGCAGCCCGACCAACTGCTTTATATATTTGTCAAAATAATTAGACAACTTAGACATAAACCATCCAGCTTCGCAATTTGTATTTTGGCATATTTTTATTTTAAAAGTGCCACAAAGTTTGTGCGCCAGAATTATAGCGCATCTTATAGTTAGAATGTTCTGGTAATGTACATTATCCTTACTGTGCCACGATGGTCATGGCTGCTGTACGGCCCCTGGCTGGAAAGAATCCGGAAAATGGCAGTCAAGAAAATGTGATAAGGCCACGCGCTGTCCATTCTGGTTTGTCTTAGCTATTATTTATCAGTCTGTAACTTGGTCACTTCATCTATTCATACACATATTGGATATTAGTTTGCTCGGTGGACGTGTCTGACTTGTCACTGTGTTAATTGTCGGTAACGTGAATTTTCTCCTGAAATAAAATATTGATTTAGAAAGCCCACAGTCTCATATAAGAGCTGAGCGGGAACATCACCTTCTAAATATGACACCTGTTAACAATTCTCCTCTGCAGCGCGACAGATTCACTCCACTCACTGGAATTAATTATTCTGGCATTTTTAAGAGCATCAATAATTGGAATGAACTTTGTTCTACAAGACGCTTGTTATCTGGAAGTTTTCTTATCCAAGGAAAGTTTAAGAAAATTGAAATAGAAAAAAAAACTATTAAAAAACTTCATGTAATATAAAGACAATCTACTTTAAGAGCTATATATCCCTCTATCCATCCAGCTATCTCTCTATCCATCCATCTATCCCTCTATCCATCCATCTATCCCTCTATCCATCCAGCTATCTCTCTATCCATCCATCTACCCCTCTATCCATCCATCTATCCCTCTATCCATCCATCTATCCCTCTATCCATCTATCTATCCCTCTATCCATCTATCTATCCCTCTATCCATCTATCTATCCCTCTATCCATCCCTCTATCTATCCCTCTATCTATCTATCTATCTATCCCTCTATCCATCTATCTATCTATCTATCTATCTATGTATCTATCTATCCCTCTATCCATCCATCTATCCCTCTATCCATCCATCTATCCCTCTATCCATCCAGCTATCTCTCTATCCATCCATCTACCCCTCTATCCATCCATCTATCCCTCTATCCATCCATCTATCCCTCTATCCATCTATCTATCCCTCTATCCATCCATCTATCCCTCTATCCATCTATCTATCCCTCTATCCCTCTATCCATCCAGCTATCTCTCTATCCATCCATCTACCCCTCTATCCATCCATCTATCCCTCTATCCATCCATCTATCCCTCTATCCATCTATCTATCCCTCTATCCATCTATCTATCCCTCTATCCATCCATCTATCCCTCTATCCATCCATCTATCCCTCTATCCATCTATCTATCCCTCTATCCATCCATCTATCCCTCTATCCATCTATCTATCCATCTATCCCTCTATCCATCCAGCTATCTCTCTATCCATCCATCTACCCCTCTATCCATCCATCTATCCCTCTATCCATCCATCTATCCCTCTATCCATCTATCTATCCCTCTATCCATCTATCTATCCCTCTATCCATCTATCTATCCCTCTATCCATCCCTCTATCTATCCCTCTATCTATCTATCTATCTATCTATCCCTCTATCCATCTATCTATCTATCTATCTATCTATGTATCTATCTATCCCTCTATCCATCCATCTATCCCTCTATCCATCTATCTATCCCTCTATCCATCCATCTATCCCTCTACCCCTCTATCTATCCATCTATCCCTCTATCCATCCAGCTATCTCTCTATCCATCCATCTACCCCTCTATCCATCCATCTATCCCTCTATCCATCCATCTATCCCTCTATCCATCTATCTATCCCTCTATCTATCTATCTATCCCTCTATCTATCTATCTATCTATCTATCTATCTATCCATCTATCCCTCTATCCATCCATCTATCCCTCTATCCATCCAGCTATCTCTCTATCCATCCATCTACCCCTCTATCCATCCATCTATCCCTCTATCCATCTATCTATCTATCCCTCTATCCATCCATCTATCCCTCTATCTATCTATCTATCTATCTATCTATGTATCTATCTATCCCTCTATCCATCCACCTATCCCTCTATCCATCCATCTACCGCTCTATCCATCCCTCTATCCCTCTATCCATCTATCTATCCCTCTACCCATTCATCTAGCCCTCTATCCATCCATCCCTCTATTCATCCATCTATCCCTCTATCCATCCATCCATCCATCCATCAATCCATCTATCCATCTATCTACAACACTGCTCGGACATTTCATTCACATAGAGAATCTGAATAAACCAGGGTCAGACACTTACAGCTTGGGGCCCCTGTGCAAGATATTGTGCCTGGGGCCATCCTTCCTCTATGGCGACAAAGCTGCAGATATGGATATGTATGTATGTATATATATATATATATATATATATATATATATATATTACATAGCGCCCTCTCTTGTTATGTACAATAACATCCCTAACATATTGGATTCACTTGTTATGTTTGCTATTTATTACGCTCTCTCTTTATTTCATACCGTGCTCTCTTGTTAGATATAAACTGAAATGACTGACTGATGATGGAACATGGTAAAGTTTATTTTTTAACAGAGAAGCTGATGGACTGGTCTTCTGGTGCAATGTTGCTCCATCAGCAATCGTTTTATGTCTAACAAGAGAGGATTAAGTAAAAGAGAGGGCGCTGTGAATAACAAAAATAATGAGTATATGCTATATAAGAGATGGTTCTATACATAACAAGAGAGGACACTATCTAATAAGGGACAGAACCATACATAACAGTAAAGGACACTATATAATAAGGAACAATGTCATACATAACTAGTGAGGATGCTAATATGGGACAGTGTTATACATAATAAATGGAGAAACTATGTAATTAAGGATGACGCTTTACATAGTGAGTACACTACATACTAATGAATGATGTTATACATAATGAGGCTTCATTCCAGAATCCGTGTGCAGTGTTGTTGTGCTACCTGACTTTTTTTTCTCTGACACCAACAGACCCATGGAGTATGTGCTAGTTCTCAGAACAGCACAAGCTCTGAGTCTCACAGATCTCATTCTTGCTTCAATGATTTTCCAGGATATGTGATTGGATCTATGAAACTCTAGGAGTCCATGTGCTTTCTGATAAAAAAAAGATTGGCACCACACGGAAATGTCATACGAATGTGGTCAGAATATAGACTAAAGGGGGTGTTACACACAGCGATATCGCTGGTGAAAGCACCCGCCCCCGTCGTTTGTGCGTCACGGGCAAATCGTTGCTCGTGGCGCACAATATCGTTCGGAGCCGTCACACAGGACTTACCTGCCTAGCGACGTCACTGTTGCCGGCAAACCGCCTCCTTTCTAAGGGGGCAGTTTGTGCGGCGTCACTAAGCGGCCACCCAATAGAAGCGGAGGGGCGGAGATGAGCGGGACGTAACATCCTGCCCACCTCCTTTCTTCAGCATTGCCGGCGGCCGCAGGTAGGCTGCAGTTCGTTGTTCCCGAGGTGTCACACGTAGCGATGTGTGCTGCCTCGGGAACGACGAACAACCTGCGTGCTCAACAATCAACGATTTTTTCAAAAGGAACGACGTGTCAACGATGGATGATTTGGTGAGTATTTTCCATCGTTAACGGTCGTTCGTGCGTGTCACACGCAACGACGTCACTAACGATGCCGGATGTGTGTCACGGAATCCGTGACCCCGGCGATATATACGTCGCTGCGTGTGATGGAGCCTTAATGGGTTTAACATTGAACAGCGTTACTCTAAAGGGTAGTTTACACGCCCCCGTCGGTTTTGCGTCACAGGCTAATTGCTGCCAGTGGCGCACAACATCGCTCTGACCCGTCACACGGACTTACCTGCCTAGCAACGTCGCTGTGGCCGGTAAACCGCCTCCTTTCTAAGGGGGAGATACGTTCGGTGTCACAGCGACGTCACTAAGCGGCCGCCCAATAGAAGCGGAGGGGTGGAGATGAGCGAGACGAACATCCCGCCCACCTCCTTCCTTCCTAATTGCGGGCGGCCGCAGGTAAGGTGAGGTTCCTCGTTCCTGCGGTGTCACACATAGCGATGTGTGCTGCCGCAAAAACGACGAACAACCTGCGTCCTGCAACAGCAACGATATTTGGGAAATGGATAGCATGTCAATGATCAACGATAAGGTGAGTATTTTTGATCATTAGCGGTCGCTCGTACGTGTCACACGCAACGACGTCGCTAACGAGAACGGATATGCGTCACGAATTCCGTGATCCCAACGACATCTCCTTAGCGATGTCGTTGCGCGTAAAGCAGCCTTTAGTCATACAGTTCAGAATAGAGATTTTCATAAAGTTACTTACCGCTGATATCTGATTAGTTTTCTGTTGTTTCTTCTGGTCAGACCTTCATGTCCCATCTTCCAGGAACAACTCGTCTTGTCACACTGATCACCACAGCCCTGAAAATAACAAAGTCACATATATTGTTTATATACATTTGCCTCCTAAATAAAAAATCTCCCAGACTGCGAGGTTATCAGGGCTCTCTCATGAATTGTGGGGTGGGGAGGACACTATGAGGCTCATATAATGAATTGTGGGGTGGGATGGAGGTTATCAGGGCTATATCATGAATTGTGGGGTGGGAAGGACCTATGAGGCTCATATAATGAATTGTGAGATGGGAAGGAGGTAATGAGGGCTATATCATGAATCAAGGGGTGGGGTGGACACTATGAGTGCCAGATAATGAATTGTGTGGTGGGGAGGACACTATGAGGATCAGATAATGAATTGTGTGGTGGGGAGGATACTATGAGAGCCATATAGTTTGTGGGGTGGGGAAGACACTATGAGGATCATTGAATGAATTGTGGGGTGGGGCAGATGCTATGGGGGCCATATACTTTGTGCAGTGGGAAAGGACACTATGTGGGCCATGTAATGAATTGTGGGGTGGGGTGGAGGCTATGAGGCCATATAATGAATTGTGGGGAGGAAGCTATGAGTAATTTAGTATCGTCCCTCACCATCCAAATAATTTTAAAGGGGATCTGTCAGGTCCCCATGTCCTCCAACCCAGCAGCATTCACAACTGTATGTCAAAGATCCCTACCTAACCCACCCTGTGTAATGTTAAACTAGGAAATTGATGTTTAAAAAATAATTATAAACTGGGCTGTCACTGTGCTAATTACCACAGTGACTAGTTGATGGGGAGTTGTTTCCGAAGACTAGTTGACCCTCTTTCCATGGTATCATGCCCCTGTGGGCGTGATAACAGGATTTCCACAGGTCGGCATCACAACAGCGCCTGGCAATCTTGCACATGTGCGCAACTGTGTTCAGTCACATTGAATCTCATCTGAAGTCGGGTGTACACGTCTCGGTTTCAGAGAGGTGCACTGCACCTGATCAGAGGTGCAGAAGCTGTTTCTCCGATCATGCTTAATGTGCCTCGCTGGAGCTGGGACACGTACACCCAACCTCAGATAAGATTCAATGTGAATGAACAAAGCCGCTAGCATGCACAAGATTTCCAGGAGCTGCAGTAACCCCAGCAGGGGAGTGATAACATGGAAAGAAGGCCGACTAATCGAGGCCCTAATTAGATTCTATCTATCTATCTATCATGTATCTGTGACGCCCCTGGACTATTCAGGTCTTCACAGGGTACTGCACAAACTATCCTACCCGTGCAGTATTCAACCCCTCATGGTTCTGGGTCTCTATCCTGCAGTGTTGCCTCCATCAGCATTCACAAATCCTAGATACACTTTGCACCGCACCTGTCAAGCACACCAGTGGGCTGCTGAAGCAGGAATAGGGCCGCCCACCTAGGGGTCATACAGGGAGAAGGAAGGTGTCAAGATCAGTCAGTTCTGTGGTGACCCTCGAGCTGTGAGGAGCTCTGAAAAAGCTGAGAGTTGGAGCTCCTAGGGGAGAGGAAAACTAGGTTGCAGACGGTGGTCTGGACCTAGAGGAGTCAGACCCCCGATCGCAGGGGATTGAGGCTAGGTGCCTGGAACAAGTCAAAGAGGACGGTCAGCAGCCTGGTCCTATCACCGGTCCGGGACCGAAGGCACAACGGGGTACACGAACCCTAGGCCAGAGAGAAGCTTCAGGCAACCCGGCAATTAACCTGAGGAGAACGGGGCCTTTATGGAGTGTTCACACCAGCTCCAGAATCGGGGGCACTAGCGCAACAAGGGGGATAGGGCTTTCCTAGCAAGCAGCCCACTGAAATCCCAAGCGTGAGCCCTGAGAGCAGGCTCCTCCACTTAGTCATAGTGGGGAGCGGGGCCCGGACAGCTCCAAACTACCGGGCCATAACGGACAATCTAAAACTTAGTGCCAGGAGGCAGGTTACAGACCACAACACTGCAGGGGACGGGACCCGGACCCTTGAGAGGCAGTGGCATTCAGAGACTTGGTTTACCCTGTTGTCAGCGTCTGATTCATTGCTGAGTACCCGACTGACCCCTGCACTGTGTCCCCGCATCCCTATCCAGAATCCCGGGGCCTACCCCTACCGTGGAGGGCAACGTCACCTAGCTGCCCCACTCCATCACCCCGGGTACTCCCAACGGCAGCGGCGGTATTCCCAATTACCGCACATCACAGGTGGTGTCACGAACTATACCAAATCACCTGTAAATATCTTCTTTTATATTTGAGTGTGGCCCCTAAGCCCCCGGGTCCGGAGATCCTCGAGCCACGAACGAACACTACCCCCGGATCTGAGCAGTTCGATCCGCTGCTGGGGCGGCACACCTCAAAATTTCTGGCTTCACGAACAGGATACGAACTGGGCCCACTAACCTGGGTGACGTGCACCTTGAAAAGCGAAACTGCGTGTCAAAAGTCCCATTCCCGCCATTTTCCGCCATCTGGGGGGCGGCACATATCTATCTATTCATCTATCTATCTGTTCAAATTAATTTTATTAGGTTTTGTATCTATCTATCCCTCTATCTATCTATCTATCTATCTATCTATCTATATATCTATCCCTCTATCTATCTATCTATCTATCTATCCCTCTATCTATCTATCTATCTATCTATCATCTATCTATCCCTCTATCTATTTATCCCTCTATCTATCTATCCCTCTATCTATCTATCTATCTATCCCTCTATCTATCCCTCTATCTATCCCTCTATCTATCTATCTATCTATCTATCTATCTATCTATCTATCTATCTATCTATCTATCTATCTATCTATCCCTCTATCTATCCCTCTATCTATCTATCTATCCCTCTATCTATCTATCTATCTATCTATCTATCTATCTATCCCTCTATCTATCTATCTATCTATCCCTCTATCCCTCTATCTATCTATCCCTCTATCTATCTATCTATCCCTCTATCTATCCCTCTATCTATCTATCTATCTATCCCTCTATCTATCTATCTATCCCTCTATCTATCTATCTATCCCTCTATCCCTCTATCTATCTATCTATCCCTCTATCTATCTATCTATCTATCTATCTATCTATCTATCTATCCCTCTATCTATCTATCTATCTATCCCTCTATCTATCTACCTATCCCTCTATCCCTCTATCCCTCTATCTATCTATCTATCTATCCCTCTATCTATCTATCCCTCTATCTATCAAATCAAATCAAATCAAATCAAATCAAATAAGCTTTATTGGCAGGACCAAATACAAATTAGTTTTGCCAAAGCAAGTGTACATTAGGGGCTGGGGCTGTGGGGATGGTGGGTGGGGACTGTAGGAAGGATGGATGGGGCTCATCCAGGGTGGGGACTGTGGGGGCACTTCTAGGATGGGGGCTATGGAAGTCCATGGCTTATGATGGGGCATATCCACGGTGGGACTGTGGTAACGGTGGATGGGACATATCCAGGGTGGGGATTGGGGGGGCCACATCTGGGATGGGGGGCTATGGAAGTCCATGACTTATCATAGTTCTCTTTCTCGAAGTCTATGGCATTCGCTCACATACTGCGCTGCTATCTCCACTGCGCTCTCTTCTTCCCCCAGCAGGATATATATTTTCTCTTCCTCCTTCATGGAGCTGAAATCCGGGAAGAGATGGGAGAGTCTCCTGAAGTGAGTGTCCCTCACTGCTGAGTACTTGGTGCAGTGTAGCAGGAAGTGGGTTTCATCCTCCACGGCCTCCAGGTCACAGTGTTGGCACAGTCTGTCCTCCCTGGGCTTGTAGCTCTGCTTGTGACGTCCGGATTCGATGGCTAGACTGTGGGCACTGAGTCTATATCGGCTCAGGGTCCTGCGGTCTCTGGGGTCCGGGATTTTCTCCAGATACGGGGCCAGTCTGTAGTCTCTCTGTAGTCTCTGGTACGTGGTCAGTTTCTGTGAGGTGTTGATGTCGGTCCTCCAGTCACTGACATACCTCTCCTGGCCCTCGTCTACCATCTTCCTGATTCTGGTTCTTGTCAGGCTGCTGTGATTGGTTATTTTGTCCAGTTGGGTTTGGGAGGGCTGTGCCCGGGGTCCTGGTTCATCTGGCCCACGTATATATATCAGAGCTTTGTGGTGATGGGAGTTTGGATTGCTACTCTGTAGGTGAGCCTGAAATGATAGTGACCTCTTCAGAGCTGCTAGGTGTAGAGGGAATCTGCCCAGCTCAGCTCGACAGGCACTGTTGGAGGTGCTTCGATGGACCTGGAGAAGGTGCTTACAGAATTCCAGGTGGAATATTTCTGTTGGGCTGGAATCCCACCTTGACCAATCTGGGTAAGTGTGAGGGCCCCAGACTTCGCTGCCGTACAGGAGGATTGGGGCAATGATGGAATCGAAGATTTTTAGCCAGACCCTCACTGGTGGCTTCAGATGATACAATGTCCTTCGGATGGCATAAAAGGTTTTGCAGGCCTTGTTTTTCAGGGTCTCTATGGCTTGTTTGAAGCTCCCTGACTGGTGAATTTCCAGGCCCAAGTAGGTGTATTTGTCTGTTCCTGTTAGAGTGTAGCCGTTTAGGACAAATGAAGGATGCTGGTCAAATCTTCTTTTTCTCTTCTGGAACACCATGATGTTGGTTTTCTTTAGATTGATCGGTAGTGCCCATGTGGAGCTGAATTTCTCCAAGATTTGTAGGTTGTCTTGGAGACCTTTCTCGGTTGGTGACACCAGCAGTAGGTCATCTGCATAGAGCAAGAATTTCACCTGGGCATCATGGAGTGTGAGACCTGGAGCAGGTGAAGATTCTAGAGCAGTAGCCAGCTCATTGATGTAAATATTGAAGAGCGTTGGACTTAGGCTGCAGCCCTGTCTGACTCCTCGGCTCTGCTGGAAATAAGCCGTTCTTCTACCGTTCACACTCACGCTGCAGAGGTTCTCGGTGTAGGAGCTTTTGATGACATCATAGGTCTTTCCTCCTATTCCGCTTTCCAGCATTTTTAAGAACAAGCCCGGGTGCCACACTGAGTCAAAGGCCTTTTTAAAGTCTACAAAGCAGGCGTATATCTTCCCATGCTTTGTATTGTGGACGTGGCTCTGAATGAGACTGTGCAGGGTGTAGATGTGGTCCGTGGTGCGGTGGTTTGGCACGAACCCTGCTTGGCTTTTGCTCAGGACATTGTGCTCGGTAAGGAAACTGATGATCCTTTTGTTTAGGATGCTGTTGAACAGTTTTCCCAAGTTACTGCTGACACATATGCCTCTGTAGTTGGCAGGGTCATACCTGTCCCCACTCTTGTGGATCGGTGTAATGAGTCCTTGGTTCCAGGTATCTATCTATCTATCTATCCCTCTATCCCTCTATCTATCTATCCATCCCTCTATCTATCTATCTATCTATCTATCTATCTATCTATCCCTCTATCTATCTATCTATCCCTCTATCCCTCTATCTATCTATCTATCTATCTATCCCTCTATCCCTCTATCTATCTATCCCTCTATCTATCTATCCCTCTATCCCTCTATCTATCTATCCCTCTATCTATCCCTCTATCTATCTATCTATCTATCTATCTATCTATCCCTCTATCTATCTATCTATCCCTCTATCTATCTATCTATCTATCTATCTATCTATCTGTCCCTCTATCTATCTATCCCTCTATCTATCTATCTATCTATCCCTCTATCTATCTATCCCTCTATCTATCCCTCTATCTATCCCTCTATCTATCTATCTATCTATCTATCCCTCTATCCCTCTATCTATCTATCCCTCTATTTATCCCTCTTTCTATCTATCTATCTATCCCTCTATCTATCTATCTATCTATCTATCTATCTATCTATCTATCTATCTATCTATCTATCTATCTATCTATCTATCCCTCTATCTATCTATCTATCTATCCCTCTATCTATCTATCTATCTATCTATCTATCTATCTATCTATCCCTCTATCTATCTATCTATCTATCTATCTATCTATCTATCTATCTATCTATCTATCTATCTATCTATCCCTCTATCTATCTATCTATCTATCTATCTATCCCTCTATCTATCCCTCTATCTATCTATCTATCTATCTATCTATCTATCTATCTATCTATCTATCTATCTATCTATCTATCTATCTATCTATCCCTCTATCTATCTATCTATCTATCTATCTATCCCTCTATCTATCTATCTATCTATCCCTCTATCTATCCATCTATCTATCTATCTATCTATCTATCTATCCCTCTATCTATCTATCTATCTATCTATCTATCCCTCTATCTATCTACCTATCCCTCTATCCCTCTATCTATCTATCTATCTATCTATCTATCTATCTATCCCTCTATCTATCTATCCCTCTATCTATCTATCTATCCCTCTATCCCTCTATCTATCTATCCATCCCTCTATCTATCTATCTATCTATCTATCTATCTATCTATCCCTCTATCTATCTATCTATCCCTCTATCCCTCTATCTATCTATCTATCTATCTATCTATCCCTCTATCCCTCTATCTATCTATCCCTCTATCTATCTATCCCTCTATCCCTCTATCTATCTATCCCTCTATCTATCCCTCTATCTATCTATCTATCCCTCTATCTATC
>NC_134354.1:767646892-767764392 GCF_048569485.1 Anomaloglossus baeobatrachus
TATCTGCCTGAGCATGCTCAGTAGGCAAATCCCAGAACTTAGACACAGCCCGAAGTCCAAGTACCTGTGCAAACAGGCTGTTAGGGTTAGTTGTGGGAGCATGCTCAGTAGCCTGAACTGAGGACTTAAGCATGCTTTACACGTTGCAATTTGTTCTGCAATCACATATGCGATGTGACACGCCCAGATCGCATATGTGATCTAATGAGATCGCACGTAGGTCGTTCATTTGCTGTCACACGTGCGTTAGTAGTCTATGTTAAATTGATCAATTTTGTGTGCGATCCTTTAGATCATGTGTTCTGTGACGTATGCATTGGGCACCCTTTTTTTTTTTTTTTAATTTATTGACTTGACAAGCGTGTGTAATGTGTAGGGATGTGTTTTTACTATGTCATCTGCCATTCAGCTCTGCTACATGGCCACTAACAGCAGACACAGACAGCCATGTAGCAGAGCTGAATGGCAGGTGACAGCAGACACAGACAGAGCCGCACGATCAGAATGAACTCAGGTTAACTTCACCCGACTTCATTGTCATGCTGCGGCTCTGTCTGTGTCACGTCCTGATTAGCGGTCACCAGTGAAGGACTCACCGGTGACCGCTAAACTCCTGAGTGAGTGAATTGAGCAGCCCTCTCTCATACTCACCGATCCCCGATCTCCGGCGCGGCGCTGCACGGCATTCACACTGCTCCGGCGGCTTTTACTATTTTGAAAAAGCCGGCCGCTCATTAAACAATCTCGTATTCCCTGCTTTCCCCGCCCACCGGCGCCTATGATTGGTTACAGTGAGACACGCCCCCACGCTGAGTGACAGGTGTCTCATTGCACCCAATCACAGCAGCCGGTGGGCGTGTCTATACTGTGCAGTGAAATAAATAATTAAATAATTAAAAAAAACGACGTGTGGACCCCCCCAATTTTAAAACCAACCAGATAAAGCCATACGGCGGAAGGCTGGTATTCTCAGGATGGGGAGCTCCACGTTATGGGGAGCCCCCCACCCTAACAATATCAGTCAGCAGCCGCCCAGAATTGCCGCATACATTAGATGCGATAGTTCTGGGACTGTACCCGGCTCTTCCCGATTTGCCCTGGTGCGTTGGCAATCGGGGTAATAAGGAGTTATTGGCAGCCCATAGCTGCCAATAACTCCTAGATTAATCATGTCAGGCGTCTCCACGAGATACCTTCTATAATTAATCTGTAAGTGACAGTAAATAAACACACACACCCGAAAAAATCCTTTATTAGAAATAAAAAACACAAACATATACCCTCGTTCACCACTTTAATAAGCCCGAAAAAGCCCTCCATGCCCGGCGTAATCCAGGATGGTCCAGCGTCGCTTCCAGCTCTGCTGCATGGAGGTGACCGGAGCTGCAGAAGACACCGCCGCTCCTGTCAGCTCCACGCAGCAACTGAAGACAGCCGCGCGATCAGCTGAGCTGTCACTGAGGTTACCCACGGCCACCGCTGTATCCAGTATATGTATTTCACTGCACACTATAGACATGCCCACCGGCTGCTGTGATTGGGTGCAGTGAGACACCTGTCACTCAGCGTGGGGGCGTGTCTCACTGCAACCAATCATAGGCGCCGGTGGGCGGGGAAAGCAGGGAATACGAGATTGTTTACTGAGCGGCCGGCTTTTTCAAAATAGTAAAAGCCGCCGGAGCAGTGTGAATGCCGTGCAGCGCCGCGCCGGAGATCGGGGATCGGTGAGTATAAGAGAGGGGGTAAAAGGGATAGCCTGACATGGACAAAGAGAGAGGGACAGAGATAGTGACCGACTGACAGACATTAGTGAATGACAGACATTGTTAGGTGCTTCAGAATGCAGCTTTTCAGCTGCGCTCTGAAGCGGACCTTTTTTAAGCTGCGGTGCAGAGCGCACACCTGCGCACATAGCCTCAGACATCAAAATCATATGAGGGATGTCACATGTTTCAATTGACTAGGTTCGTGCAACAAAACGTTCAATTCTAGACAAAGATACGATGTGTTTGCGATCAACGGTTTTGCGTTCAATCCTGATCGCACGTAGATGTCACACGCAGATACCTCACAAACGATGCCGGATGTGCGTCACTTACAACTTGACCCCAACGACGGATTGTAAGATATATTGAAGCGTGTGAAGAGGGCTTTAGTCTCAGAAATGACACAATCAGGCTGAGCCAGCTCACTAGGCAAAACGCCGGGCTCTGACTCTGGCTGGGTTAAATCGGCGCGCGCATGTGCACTAGCTGCCTCTCCACACTTAGACGTGGTGGAAGTGTGAAGCCCCGCTAGTATGTGTCGGTGCAGTACCTTCAGGGACTCCACGTGGATGGAACAGTCTGGTCACAGGTAGGGAACCTTCTTTTAGGATTGTCGTGACGCCACTCTCAGTATTGCGGTCAGCGGGGACCGCCACTGCAGATTAAGGGATGCCTGGGGCTGATGGTGGGTGCAGTCAGTATATTAGCCCCCTGAGAGTGAGGCAAGCCCCAGGCCCCGGTGTATGTGTGTGGGACCACAGGTCGCAGAATGACTCAAACACAGTCCAAGAAGTCTTTCAACGTGTTTACTCACTGTTTGGAGGTCACGGTGAGATGCCCGGGCGACACTGTGATAACCAGGTTGAACCAGGAATTCCAGGAGGCCGTTCTGAGGGTAGCTGTCCACTCGCCTTCCTTGCACTCTTTCTGTTTTAGGAGGATCCTTTGCTTGAAGCGTGGTAGGACCCCTCCAGGGAAGCTGTTACCACCCTGCTCCCCTCTCTCTGGCTCGTCTGCCGGCAGCGTGGCCTTGGTGGGATGGCTTCTGGCCCTGTCCCCTTATGGGCCTGGTGATTGCTGCTTGGCTCAAGCTCTGTGTAGTCGTGGTGAGGGCATGAAGTACCCCCCCCCACCTGTAGGTTAAGCAGCTCTGGATGATCTGCTGCCTGTACTGGGGACCTAGTTCCCCTTGTGTGCTCGGATACCGGGATCTCCGTACTCAGCCACCCTTCTCTCTCTGGATGATTTTCAGGCCGACCCACGGTACTCCTTTCTCCCCCGCTTTCAGCTACTGCACTCCTCAGGACCCGTCTAACACGAGAGCTCCTCTGCTCCCTTCCACACACTTCAACTTCTTCCTCCAGACTCCCCTCTTCCTCTCTCTCTCTGCCCTGCTTCCTAGCAACCAGCCCCTGAACACACCCCCAGCTGGGAATTGAAAGTTAACTCCTTCTGGCTACTCAAGGGTCCCCTCTGGTAATGTGGGAGGCCTGGTCACTATATGTTTGTGTGTGCACCTCATCCTGGCCTTTGGAGATTACCTGGAAGCATTGCTCCCGCATGGGTGCAATACTCTGTGGTGCCTGACCAAGTCAGGGGCGCCACATTCCCCCTTAGTTATCATCAGCACGTCCTCGGGCTGCAAAGACAAGAGAAAGAAAAAAGGTAATTACAAACTTTTCCCACACAGGGGCAATTATTTACATTTAAACATACCAGGTACCATTCCACCACCAACCACCCACATGTCCGAACCCCACCCAAAAACCTCCAGGAGGTAGGTCGCCGGTCCTTTTGGTGACCAGGGCTGGGCCATCACATTCCCCAGACCTTTCCTCCAATCTTCCTCTCCTGAGGGGAGTGGTGTAAGGTAGGCCCCATAAACAGGCGTACCCGCTTCCGAGTGTTGGAGGGCAGGCCCCATAAACAGGCGTGCCCCCTTGTTGGTGCAGAGCCATGCCCCTCAACAGGCAGACTCTGTGGTTGATACCAAGGAGGTAACTTTTTACAATGCAAAAGTTTGTGGTTAAATCCAGTTCATAACCAGTGGTCTAACATTTTAAGGAGGTCTCACAATAGTCCTTGTGGGCACATTTCGCTTAAACGTTACCTAACTGTAAACAGGTTAAACATTACATTTCATACCGTCACTTTGAACTAAACTGTACTTTCTCTATAGCGTAATGGGAGCTGACCAAAGTTGCTGCGGGTTGACCTACGCAGTACTATACTGTCATCTATCTGAGGTTGTGTCCTCCCACCCGATGTATGTGTCTCAATGTGAATAATGGGTGTACTGGGTATTGATACCAGTGCATGGTCTTCTGCTTCAGCTACATTTGGCTCTTCCAGGTTCTGAACAGGTTCTTCTGGGTCTCTTACTTCTCCAGATTGAGGGAATGTAATAACCGGAATAACTACTGCTCCATTGTATTGAGGCCAACTTGCTGGAAAATCTCCAAGTACAGTATGGATCATCTTTTCTTTTGGTTCTTGAACTGGCAAAGGGTTGGGAATTTCTTCAGGGATTCTTAGTTGTTCAGGACATTTCTTTAGGCGATCTCTAGAAACGACAGCTGTTGTTTTTCCTCCATCTTTGCTGATAAGGCATGTCTTTTCATTGCTAAGCGTCAATGGTAACACAGTATAGGGTTCTTCTGCTTCTCCCCAGTGAAATGGCGGGCCGGAGATCTTTCCTCTCTTCTTTGGGTGGCCTACCAGGAGCTCTTGCAAAGGCGCTGCCATTTTCGTGTAGCCCTTGATGAACCTTCTGTAGTAGCCTACCAAGCCAAGGAACTGACGTACCTCCCGGACGGTAGTAGGTGTGGGCCATTCCTGGATGACTGTGACCTTCTCTGGGTCCGGTGCTACTCCTTCTGCACTGACCACGTGACCTAGGTACTGGACCTTTGGCTTCAGTAAATGGCACTTGGATGGTTTCAGCTTCATTCCATATCGGGATAGTGCTTCAAAGACTTCAGCCAGGTGTTTCAGGTGGTCTTCGTAGGTCTTGGAGTACACGATGACATCATCCAGGTAGAGCAGGACGGTTTCAAAGTTGAGGTGCCCTAGGCAGCATTCCATAAGCCTCTGGAAGGTCCCGGGGGCATTGCAGAGTCCAAATGGCATGCTGTTGAACTCACAGAGGCCCATTGGGGTGGTGAAGGCCGTCTTCTCCCGATCTTCTTCTGCTACAGATACTTGCCAGTAGCCACTAGTAAGATCTAGGGTAGAAAAGTAGTTAGAGGCTTTCAAGGCAGCGAGGGATTCCTCTATCCTTGGCAAAGGGTAGGCATCCTTGTGTGTTATCTGATTTATCCGTCTGTAATCCACACACATCCTCATCGTGCCATCCTTCTTTCTTACCAGGACCAGGGGAGCCGCCCAGGGGCTACAACTGTCCCTTATGACGCCTGCCTCCTTCATGTCCTTCAGCATGTCCTTTGTGCGCTGGTAATGGGCTGGTGGAATAGGCCTATGTCTTTCCTTAATGGGAGGATGACTGCCTGTGGGTATGTGATGTTGCACCCCTTTGATCCTACCAAAGTCTAGTGGGTTCTTACTAAAGACCTGCTCGTATTCCTGCACGACCCTGTAAACCCCATGTTTCTGGTAGTCGGGTGTAGAGTCAGTCCCCACGTGTAGTTTCTGGCACCAATCCTCTAACTGCTTTTGGGAGGTCTCATCCTCTGTTGAGTCAGCTTGTGTCAGGGGACCTACAGGTGTTATGGCGTCATTTGAGCATGTAAACAGTTTGGCTATGGTAGCGTACCTTGGTAGTCTGGCTTCCTCCTCCCCACAGTTCAACACTCGTACAGGCACTCGTCCCTTGTGTACATCAACTACCCCCCTGGCTGTCAGAATCGTGGGCCAGTGGTCTGAATGAGTGGGCTCTAGTACAGCCTGGTAATCTTGTCCTCTGAGACCTACCGCTGCTCTACACCACATCATCATTTCACTCCGTGGGGGTATCACAATGGGGTTAGCATCCATCACCCGCACACTACCAATCTCACCGCCAGCCTGTTTTACCTGTTGCTTCCTCAGAATGATTCGGATCTCCTTTTGCAAGGCTCTTTGCGACCTGCCCTCAGCACCTTCAACAATCTGGTGAAGCAACAACAACACTTCCCCTAGGCAATTTTCTATGACATTAGTGCCTAAAATTATTTGCGGGTTCCTTTCTCTAATATCAGTGTCCACAACAATCAGTCCTTGTCCCTTCATTTCCTGCCTTCCCACCTTTATGGTTACCTCTTTGACCCCGATCTGGTCTATAGGTTGTCCGTTGGCAGCATAGATGGTGAGGGAGGGGTCCGGTGGTCGGAGATCGTCGTCCGACCAAAACCTCCGATAAAGGACATACGGGATCGTGGTGACCTGAGAGCCGGTGTCCAATAACGCCGGGGTAGGGATCCCGTCCAGGACGATGGACAGGACAGGACGTCCACCCACGTACTGATCACAGCAGCGACTTGGGCCTGATCTTCTTAATCCTGAGGACTGGCCCCCGGCCCCAGGTTTGGCTCGTTTAAAGGACAGGCCCTTGCATAGTGTCCTGCCTCCTGGCAACGACGACAGATGGGTTGTCCAGATGAGTCATAGCGATCACTGCTCCTGCCTCGGGTTGTAGGACCTCTTCTCCTCCGCATCCAAGGGACGTCCTCTGGGCTGTCAGCTAGCAGGATCTGATGAGGGACTTTGGTTTCTGAGGGCAACTGCATTGCTTTCAGGATTTGTGCGACATCCTTAGTGAGCTGTTGCACCTGGGAGGATAGTGTATTTATAGTCTCTGCTGGCGCGTTGAGTCCTTTTGCAGTTACCAGGGCCTGCGAGGAGGATTCCGCTCCTGCAGCCGTGGAACTGGCAGGCCATGCTGGTGCGACGGGGTCTGTGTCCACAGGAGGTTGGAGTGCTTTCACTGCCCTGTCTTTCAGAATGGCAAAGTCCACGTCAGGGTGTTCCAGGGACCACAGCTTCATCTGCTTCCCATCCTCAGGAGAACGCAGGCCCCGCAAGAATTGTTCCTTCATCATCCGGTTTCCTTCCTGATCACTGACAGGGTCCACCAGCTTGAGAGCCCGCAGTGCAGCCTGCAGCCTGAGGGCATAGGCTCTTATGCTATCTTGGGGCTTCTGCCGGCAGTTATAGAAGTCCGTCCTCAGCTCTCCCTCGGTGCGGTGTTCAAAAGCAGCTGCTAGTTTGGCAAAGATGGTCTCAACAGAGCTCCGGTCATCATTGGTCCAGGACTCAGCTTCCAATTCTGCTGCCTCAGTCAATTGTCCCAGCACCACAGCGGCCCTCTGCTTACCAGTCATCGCGTGCATGTCTAGCAGGGTGCTGATCTTCTTCTTAAACCCGGTCAGCGTGTCTATTTTACCGGCATATTGGGGCAGCCATTGCGCTCCTGGGACATACAGCAAGGAAACTGGCATTATGGGGGAGATTTCAGCCGGCGCGGCTGCGACCGCGGCACCGGCACCATGCGCTGCTGCGTCCAGCGCGACGGGGGCTGGCATCGCTTGGGCTGCGTCGCCCTGACCAGGGGCATTACCTCCTGCAGCGTCCATTTTTCTTCAAAAAAAAACAAAAATCTGCGCGCTCCCTTTCCACTTCCTGGATCAGAACGCTCTCTGAATTGTGGGGATTCTGGGGCGGCCACACCTCTTCGTGGGCGGTGCTCTTCTCCCTCGCGCGGGCTGCAGCGCGCGCTTCTGAAGATGGCAATATGGCGGCGGTTCAATTTTTGCGGTCGGACCTCTGAGGCACACGGTCACCTGTCTGAACAGGTCTAGTCCAGATCCTGTTCGTGACGCCAGAAGTTGTGAAGCCCCGCTAGTATGTGTCGGTGCAGTACCTTCAGGGACTCCACGTGGATGGAACAGTCTGGTCACAGGTAGGGAACCTTCTTTTAGGATTGTCGTGACGCCACTCTCAGTATTGCGGTCAGCGGGGACCGCCACTGCAGATTAAGGGATGCCTGGGGCTGATGGTGGGTGCAGTCAGTATATTAGCCCCCTGAGAGTGAGGCAAGCCCCAGGCCCCGGTGTATGTGTGTGGGACCACAGGTCGCAGAATGACTCAAACACAGTCCAAGAAGTCTTTCAACGTGTTTACTCACTGTTTGGAGGTCACGGTGAGATGCCCGGGCGACACTGTGATAACCAGGTTGAACCAGGAATTCCAGGAGGCCGTTCTGAGGGTAGCTGTCCACTCGCCTTCCTTGCACTCTTTCTGTTTTAGGAGGATCCTTTGCTTGAAGCGTGGTAGGACCCCTCCAGGGAAGCTGTTACCACCCTGCTCCCCTCTCTCTGGCTCGTCTGCCGGCAGCGTGGCCTTGGTGGGATGGCTTCTGGCCCTGTCCCCTTATGGGCCTGGTGATTGCTGCTTGGCTCAAGCTCTGTGTAGTCGTGGTGAGGGCATGAAGTACCCCCCCCCCACCTGTAGGTTAAGCAGCTCTGGATGATCTGCTGCCTGTACTGGGGACCTAGTTCCCCTTGTGTGCTCGGATACCGGGATCTCCGTACTCAGCCACCCTTCTCTCTCTGGATGATTTTCAGGCCGACCCACGGTACTCCTTTCTCCCCCGCTTTCAGCTACTGCACTCCTCAGGACCCGTCTAACACGAGAGCTCCTCTGCTCCCTTCCACACACTTCAACTTCTTCCTCCAGACTCCCCTCTTCCTCTCTCTCTCTGCCCTGCTTCCTAGCAACCAGCCCCTGAACACACCCCCAGCTGGGAATTGAAAGTTAACTCCTTCTGGCTACTCAAGGGTCCCCTCTGGTAATGTGGGAGGCCTGGTCACTATATGTTTGTGTGTGCACCTCATCCTGGCCTTTGGAGATTACCTGGAAGCATTGCTCCCGCATGGGTGCAATACTCTGTGGTGCCTGACCAAGTCAGGGGCGCCACAGAAGGAGCAGCCAACTGGACAACCCGAGGCACGGCCAAGAACGGCAGCCGGCGCCTGGGCGCAACAGGAACCGCAGCAGGCTGCTTGCGGCTATGGCGGCGCCGGTTCGTAACACTGAGCTTCTGAGCATGGGAGTGATCACTAATCACTAGTTACGAGTACTGAGCACTCGAGCATGGTAGTGCCCACTCATCACTAGTTACGAGTACTGAGCACCCGAGCATTGTAGTGCCCGGTCATCACTAGTTACAAGTACTGAGCACCTGAGCATTGTAGTGCTCACTCATCACTAGTTACGAGTACTGAACACCTGACCATGGTAGTCCTTGCTCATCACTAGTTATGAGTACCGAGCACCCGAGCATGGTAGTGCTCACTCATCACTAGTTATGAGTACTGAGACCCCGAACATGGTAGTGCCCGCTCATCACTAGTTACGAGTACTGAGCTCCCGAGCATGATAGTGCCCGCTCATCACTAGTTACGAGTACTGAGCTCCCGAGCATGGTAGTGCCCGCTCATCACTAGTTACGAGTACTGAGCTCCCGAGCATGATAGTGCCCGCTCATCACTAGTTACGAGTACTGAGCTCCCGAGCATGGTAGTGCCTGCTCATCACTAGTTACCAGTACCGAGCACCCGAGCATGGTAATGCCCGCTCATCACTAGTTACCAGTACTGAGCACCAGAGCATGGTAGTGCCCGCTCATCACTAGTTACCAGTACCGAGCACCCGAGCATGGTAATGCCCGCTCATCACTAGTAAGTATGTTGTCCCCTAATATAGCAATAACTTATTAAGGTATTTGAAACTGTGTCAATGATTTGGTATCACACTGTATTTTACCATTGAAAATTTTATTTTCCATGCAAAATGCTAAAAGAATAACCGCTGTAAACATTTTGTATACTTCCATCTGACAAACTCCACTAAAAACAAGTCATATCAGATATTCATTCTGGCAAACGGTTCCTTTTAGTACAGGAAGCAGAACAAGAATCTAAAAATGAAGAACAATGAGGTTTTTGATCATATCGGTTTATAGGTCGTTGCATTCACTACTTGTACAAAACGCAGTCTTGGCCTCGCTGTCTTTCCATCTTATGTTGTATGATAATCAGCAGACTGGATCATAAAAACGAGACTGCGTAGTGTACTCCGAATCCCAATCAAAGCATAAACACATGAATACATTACCATAAAAACCCAGCGAGCAAACTCTCCAGCCAATCGTATCCCACCCAATCACAACAGATGTCTCTCGAAAAATCAGAGTCTATCCGTACAAACGCCTTCCACTGCATCAGATTTAATGACGGCGAGTGGCGGTGGCTACTGGCAGCATCCACAGTGGGGAATGCGACAGATGTACAAGCTGAAAGGGAGAACGTTAACAAATGATTACTTTGGGCTTCTAGAGAAAAAGAAAAAATTACAAATCACCTTCGGGTTTTATCCCAAACACAACAAAATGGTCTTAATTAATTATAAGATGTAAATTATTACCCCAGGCGACGCGGACACTCGTTCTTCTTGTTTGGATTATGAAAGAGATGTAGATAACATTAACATGTCACAATAAAAGAAATGATATACCGTAAGACGGAAAGTTAAGTGTAGGTAGAGTAATTAGACTTTCCGGAAAGTTTTAGATACAGCCAGATAGTAAAAGTTGCATTTAATTTCCCTGGTGGGGTTGTAAAAAGAGCAAAAATAATTGCCGTCTAAAGGATACGGAGCATTATTTAAAGGGCCTGTCAAACTGGAGACTTTCATTAAATCTATCATAGTATTATCCATGAACTTAAAAAATAAAATAATTTTTTTTTAAAAAAGGACAAGGACTATGATCGGTCCTATCACTCAGACACGGACATGCCATATTAGCATAGGAGGCCGATAGGTACATTTCATGGTTTCCAATAACTGGTTGATTGAATACAAAGAGTTGCTCGGTTTAGAAAATCCATTTTTAATTTCGGATTGGGCTTGGCTTTAGGCAAAATAGGAAGGAAACCTGGTAATCCCATAAAAAGTTCTGGTTTATTTCAAAATAATTAAAATTGTTTCATTAGTGAGGGAAAGCATTCCATCTTGACGCAATTCGACCTACTGGTCTTAATCTCGAAACGCATCAACATGGAATTCTTTCCTGACTAATGAAATAATTTTAATTATTTTGAAATAAACCAGAAATTTTCATAGGATAACCAGATTTCCTTCCAATTTTGTCTATGATTATTGCCTAACTGTGGCCGATGGGCTGTCTGATTCTCCTACCAAGATTTGAAAGCGACGATGAAGGCATCAACTTGGTGAGTTTTCTGGACTTTGCTTGGCTTTAGGACTAGAGATGAGTGAGTCAATTGCCCAGCTGTGGCTGATGGGCTATCCGGTTCTCCTGAAGAGATTTGAAGGTGGCGGTGAAGGCATCAACTTGATGAGCTTTCTGGTCTTTGCTTGGCTTTAGTACTAGAGATCAGAGAATAAATTTCCCAGCTGTGGCTGATGGGCTATGCGGTTCTCCTACAGAGATTTTAAAGCGGCGGTGTAGGCATCAAGTTGGTGAGCTTTCTGGACTTTGCTTGGCTTTAGGACTGAAGATGAGGGAATCAATTGCCCAGCTTTGGCCAATGGGCTATTTGGTTCTCCTACAGAGATGTGAAAGCAGCGGTGAAGGCATCAACTTGCTGAGTTTTCTGGACTTTGCTTGGCTTTAGGACTAAAGATGAGCGAATCAATTTACGCCGAATCAAATTTGCTTTGAAGTTTTTAAAAAAATTGTGTTTACCGCAAATTCAATAATTTTTGGCATGCAAATCAGTCAAACTTCTGACCGGCTGCCATTCTTCTTGATTCTTTTTAGAGTTAGGTCATAGTTTAAAAATAAAGAAAAAACATGGTTCCTTAGCTATTCATCCAGCTTGGTGCAACAGCTTCCATCCCTTTTCCGCAGAATCATTTGATCTTTTGCTTTGGTTTTTGTCCTCTCTTCTGTCTTCATTTTAACTCTTCAGTGCCTCGTCACTGACTGTGCATCATGAGATGTTATGATGTCATTGGGCGACATACATGATGTCACATGAGGTCTATTGAGGGTTAGAGGTGCAGAAGAATGAAGAAAACACCAGAATCAGAGGGAGCAAGCTAGCCAGCTGAAAAGGGTCTGGAAGCTGCTGTGACAAGATAGGTAAAGATCTTTGAACAAATAATCAAATAGTATGTATGTAGGTACTTGGATAAGAATACAGTAATTAGCAAAGCCAACATGGGTTTGTAGCAAAGAAGTCATGCCAGACTAATCTAATTTCCATCAATGATCGAATCAGTGACTGGGTGCATCAGGAAAATGCGGCAAATACATCTTCAGCAAAGCATTTGACAAAGTATCTCATACTATACTTATTGAAAAAATAGCCAAGTATGGGATTGACAAGGCTACAGTTAGGTGGATTCATAACTGGCTCAGCGATTGTACTCAAAGAGTGGTAATAAATGGTTGCGCATCCAAGAGGAAGAGTTTTTAAAGGCAGATTTCACATGGCTTTGCCTTGGCCCCAGAGTTGTTCAACATTTTTATAAATGATCTAGATATGGGAACTGTAGATAAACTAATTTGCAGACAATGCAAAGGTAGAAGAATAGCTAACACTAGAGAAGACAGAGAAAGGATTCAGGAGGATCTAAATAAGCTGCAACAATGGGCAGTGACTAATAGAATGGTATTTAACAGGGTGAAATGCAAAATTGTATTGTCAAGGGAGGAATTTGCGTTGAAGACTGCTAATGGAGCCTTCGTTTGGGATATCCAGAGACAGTGCCGTATTAGCTGTATATCAGTGCCAATATATATCAATGTATATAAGACAAAGAACACACAGACATGCTCTCCCTGAGTCAGCATCAGCAACTGAGCTCATTATATATTGAAAGAAACTTAATTATTACAGAAGGCACCTTCGACCTTAAAAATAAAACACAGAGTTTATGGGAGTGTTACTCCCCTATTTCTCCCAGCATATTGTACAATACATCTGTTCATTAAAACATTCTTTCTGTGTGGACACTACTGATAAGAGTGTGTAGCTTCACATTTTGGCTTCATTATCTTTGGTTAACTCCTTCATGACTATACAACTTTGAATTATACTATGGGTCTATGCGATGGCTACATAGACAGACAGATAATTATGCATCTACATCTACATTTTGATTATTTATATACACAGATATTCTTATTACGTTTGAACAAACAAGCTATAGCTCAGTCGACCTCCACAGTATATCTAATAAAACAGCTACAGAATGGGAGGAATAGCACTAAGCAACAACACATGTGGAAAAAGAGCCAAGTATACTAATATATCACAGACTACATGAGTCGACAGTGTAATGCAGCAGCAAACACAGTTCTGAGATGTATTAAGAGAATCATAGAGTCTATACAACGTGAAGTATCGTATTTTCCAGATTATAAGATACACTTTTTTCCCCCAAAACTAGGGGTAAAATGGTAAAATGGGGATGCATCTTATAATCCAGATATGGCTTATTGGTACGGCAGTGGTGGTGTGGGGTCACAGGAGGCAGGGTCGGCAATACTTAGGGCACGAAGGAGGGGGTGTCACTGCAGTGGAACGGCTCAGGAAGGTCATAGGATGGAGGGTTGGCGATGCCGCGGCTGCCATTGATCTGACAGCGGGCTGCGGGCTCCAGTAAATCCCCCGTGGTTAATGCGATGTTCTTCAAGAAAATGGCCATGGAAGCGGCATGTGCGCAGATTGACGCAATGGACTTTAAAAAATGGCCACAGAGTCCTATCTGCGCATGCGCCACCTCCGTGACCAAGTCAATCTCATCAGCCGAGGGCAATTCAATGGAACCCGCAGTCCGCCGGAAGATCAGTGGCACCTGCTGCTGCGACACCCCTGAGCCCGCAGTATCTCCGACCTTCCGGCCACTGACCCTCCTGAGCCGTGACACCCCCTCCTCCGAGCCCGCAGCTTCGTTGATCCTGCCTCCTGTGACCATCCTGAGCCGCTCCACCACTGCCGCTCCCCCCTGGTGAGATATTATAAGACGCACTAGGGTTATAAGATGGACCCTCATTTTAACATTAAAAATTATTTTTATCTATTTTCCTCTTCTAAATTTCAGGTGCGTCTTATAATCCAGTGAGTCTTATAAAACGAAAAATACAGTAATTATCCCACTCTACTGTTCTTTGATCAGACCTCATCTAAAAGACTGTGTCTAATTCAGGGCACCATATTTCAAAAAAGATATCGAAACACTGGAGCAAGTTCAGAGAAAAGCTACCAGGATGGTGAATGGACTGCAAACTCTGTCCTACAAGGAATGTGACGCCCTGGACTAGCCAGGGGTCACAGGTAACAACACACACACACCCCATCCCCAGCTGTTCACAGCAGTGAGACCTGATTTGTTCCCTCGGGTTCAGACAGGCACACCAGGTGGGTGGAGTGAGGCATATGGGCACGCCCACTGAGGAGTCTAGCTGGACTGAGGCAGAAAACAAGTTCAGACAAGTCCAGGCAGAGGAAGAGAGAGGAGGTGTGCAGAGAGGCAGACGCAGACTGGGGCCTAGGTTGGAGCCTAGGGCCCTCGTGTAGCCAGCCAGGCAGACGGTAGTGGCCGTCTGCAGGAGGCGGGAAGACAGTCTTGGTGGAACCGTAGGTAGCCGGGACAGGGTGGTGGCCCGTCCGGTACCGAACCGGGGAGCCAGCTGAAGACCGGAGCACAGGAGGAGCGTACAAAAGGTGCAGGAAAGGACTCACAATACCAACCACAGGAGTCAGAACATTCTAACAGGTGCAGGGAAAGACAGCCGCAATCACCTGTCCAGGGAGAGACACTGCAGCCGGTTGCGGGACCCGTCCATCCAGCCGATTGGTTTACCGAGGACTTTGTGCATCTCTTACTGAGTGAGTACACCCGTGCCATCCGGCACCGCGCCACGCTGTCCCTGCAACCCTGCACCTCACCAACCCAGCCTCCCCGTCACATCATTGGGCCCCGGGACCACCGACCCCTACCCACGGAGGGGGAAAACAACATCCCAGCTGCTCCCTACCATCGCTTCCAGGATCCCCGTCACCAGCAGCGGTGGTGCCCATCTTCACCACGACCCGTGGGTGGCGTCACGGACTAAATCCGCCAAACCGACCACCTCTTTCACTCACGGGCGAGGAGCGCCGCTCGAGTCCCCGGATCCGGCCCACCGCTCGAACCACCGAGCAGCAGCAGCCGCAGCAGCGCCGGACCCGAGCGTTAGCGAGCGCGCAGCAGCGGCGGCGTCCTCCCCACCCGCGAAAACTTGGAGTCACGAACAGGATTGAACCCCTCTACTTACCAGTAGAAGTGCGCCTTGTGATCTCCGCCGGTGGTGTCCGGCCGAAAAATTTGAAGTGCCGCCATCTTTGGCGCGAAGATTTCCCGCTCGAGCGTCTTCCCCGAGCAGGGAAGGCGCAAAAGCGAAGCCCCGCCCGCAAAGAGGAAGTGCTAGAAAGAACCAAGGGGGGGTGGGTGAAGGCCTGCCTGATGTAACCGAGGGCATAAGAGCAGAGACACCAGGACTCTGCACCCGTCTGGTTCCTGGAAGCTGTAGCCGCAACCCCGATGACATCTCACCCGGCTCCGGCAGTCCGCCCGGCCGCAACGGTGATGACGTCGGCTCCGGCAGTCCGCCCGGCCACAACGGTGATGACGCCAGCCCCGGTAGTCCGCCCGTCCACAGCAGAGGTGACACCCGACAGGAAGTCTGCCCCAGATGCGGTGCCAGCCGCTCCCAGGTACCCCGTCCCGGCTGTGAAGCGGCCGGAGTGCACCTGCAGGGAGGAGGAGCAGGCCACTGAGCGATGAGGCCTTCGGCAGTTAGCGAGGCCAGTTGTAGCCGGCACCGAGGGCGTCCGAGTGGGCCTGGCTCCTGAGAAGGAGGCAGAGCACGGGACCCCTGCCCCGTACTGGGAGTGGCGGCAGCAGCAGCAGTGGTGGCGTAACATGGACGGCTACCTGCAAGTTAAAAGTTGACTGTTTTATGGACTGTCACCCCTATTGAACGTCCTCAAGTTCCCGGAGGAGGCCATCTGCACAGCAGGTGGTGGGGGTGGCAGAACAGTTTAAAGTTGAAGTAATGTGCCTCCCGTTAAGGGAAGATTTCTAAATATGCTTGTTTTATCTTTTTGCAGTTTGAAAAATAAAACCGGTGATGGACGGGCAGCCCACAGACGGTCTGCATTTTACCAAGGGGGAATGTGACGCCCTGGACTAGCCAGGGGTCACAGGTAACAACACACACACACCCCCCACCCCCAGCAGTTCACAGCAGTCATCCCCAGTGAGACCTAATTTCTTCCCTCGGGTTCAAACAGGCACACCAGGTGGGCGGAGTGAGGCAGATGGGCACGCCCACCGAGGAGGCAGAGGAAGAGAGAGGAGGTGTGCAGAGAGGCAGACGCAGACTGGGGCCTAGGTTGGAGCCTAGGGCCCTTGTGTAGCCAGCCAGGCAGACGGTAGTGGCCGTCTGCAGGAGCCGGGAACACAGTCTTGGTGGAACTGTAGGTAGCCGGGACAGGGTGGTGGCCCGTCCGGTACCGAACCGGGGAGCCAGCTGGAAACCGGAGCACAGGAGGAGCGTACAAGAAGGTGCAGGAAAGGACTCACAATACCAACCACAGGGGTCAGAACATTCTAACAGGTGCAGGGAAAGACAGCCGCCATCACCTGTCCAGGGAGAGACACTGCAGCTGGCTGTGGGACCCGTCCATCCAGCCGTTTGGTTTACCGAGGACTTTGTGCATCTCTTACTGAGTGAGTACACCCGTGCCATCCGGCACCGCGCCGCGCTGTCCCTGCAACCCTGCACCTCACCAACCCAGCCTCCCCATCACATCATTGGGCCCCGGGACCACCGACCCCTACCCACGGAGGGAGAAAACAACATCCCAGCTGCTCCCTACCATCGCTCCCAGGATCCCCGTCACCAGCAGCGGTGGTGCCCATCTTCACCATGACCCGTGGGTGGCGTCACGGACTAAATCCCCCAAACCGACCACCCCTTTCACTCACGGGCGAGGAGCGCCGCTCGAGTCCCCAGATCCGGCCCACCGCTCGAACCACCGAGCAGCAGCAGCCGCAGCAGCGCCGGACCCGAGCGTTAGCGAGCGCGCAGCAGCGGTGGCGTCCTCCCCGCCCGCGACAGGAACAGTTAAAGAATCTGGGAATGGTTAGCTTGCAATAAGTAAAACTGAAAGGAGACTTAATAGTGATCTACAAATATCTGAAAGGAATGTCACAGTGTAGAGGGATCATCCTTAGACTCATTTGCACATGGAAACACGATAAGCAATGGAATGAAACTGATGGAGAAGATATAGTGAATGTAATCAATGAGTGGAAAAGGCTGCAATGAAGGATGGTGAGTTATCTTTCAATGGAAGTTTTCAAAGAGAGGCTGGACAGACATCTGTCTGAGATGGTTTAGTGAATCCTGCATTGAGCAGAGGGTTGGATACGATGACCCTGGAGGTCCATTCCAACACGAACATTTGGATTCTATGATAATTCTGAAGCAGGTGCCCCAGGATTTTACATTGATGTTGTAAGGACATCCCTTGTTTTCCCATCAGACATAATGCTGTTACGAATCACCAACAGGGAGACCTCACAAAGGAAGACTGTAGGTAATTATTGTGACTGAAGTTGCATCCTGCTGCTACCTCTTCCATTATTTCTTCTTCATTCAAACAACCTGATCAAATCTTACAAGTTTTGAAGAGGTACAGTATATAGATGCACAGCCAAATATAACAGCAAATGGGGTGCTTCTGTGGCACCCCTGAGGCTTCCGTCGCCACAGAGACATTGCACCTCAGCCAGAGGTGTGATGTCGCATCCTGGCTAAGGACAAGGGTACATACCGGTTCACAGGCAAATTCGCACTACACCTATTGTCAGGCATATTTTGGGACCGGAGATAGTGGCAGCTACCCCCATGATTCTGACTCAGGGGGCCATAAGACCCATCTCTTCTCCCATATGGTGTTGCCTAGCAACAAGGAGAGTGGGAGGAGCCAACTGGAAAGTAAGAGTAGAAACAGGAAGTTCAAAGTTAGTTAGTCAGGAGTGGGTCGGCGTGAGGCAGAGGAGGAGAGTGGTAGGAGGTTGAGACAGAGAAGAGAGGATTCCAGGGACATGGAAGGGCATATCTGCTCGTGGCCTGCTCCACAGGAAGATCGGGTGGAGGGGTCTGGCTGCATTCGGGGACGGTCCCCAGACAGAGGGAAGAAACACATTTCCTCATAAAGTGACACCGAAGGCCCAGGGTGGTTGCAAGCGCCCAGGGCCACCACCTGCCATAGATCCCCTGGGAAGAGGTCAAGATTCCTGTAAGGCAAGTCCTCTTGACCAGATTCTTGGCAGAGGCCGAGACTAGTTCATCTATCAAAGTCAAGGCTGTGCAGTCAGCCAAGGAAAGAGACTAAAAAGTGGTGCACCGGTATGAACCCTAAGAATTACCTAGGATCGGCGGAGGCACCGGATAGGGAATTCCAGCACTCCAACGGCAACCAGTCTGCTGCAGCCCTGGCAACAGTGAGTAAAGACCTTGAAACTGCAACTCCTGGTGTCACTTCCCTTTTTTTCTACACCGCACCACCATTGCATAGACTTTTATAAGCACCAACGGTTGCCCCGGCGTACCGCTCCACCTGTGGGGAGCAGAACCATCCCAGCTGCCATTACTTCAGCCCCGGAGGCCCTTTCCAGCAGCGGCGGCTCCATAGCCGCAATCCACAGGTGGCGTCACAAATCTTCCATAAACTTAATTATAATCACCATCCCCACAATTGCCATATTAATTGACTCCACCAGGGTCACGTAGCTGGGCCCCGCCACCGCTGACTACCCCCGGACTAGTCCGGCCCGGCACCGGGTGTTCCAGAGCCCTGGGGTGGGCGAGTTAACCTTGGCGTCACGAACAGGATTTCGTGCCCGGCCCCACCGGGTACTGTGCGCCTTGCAGAACTGTGATTAACTGTGTTTTACTGTGGTGAAAGCAGCCGCCGCCATTAGCCTTGCTGAGCGCAAGAACAAGGGGGCGTGCCCGAAAAAGAGAGCGAAGGAAGCCCGCCAGCAGAGCGAGGTTAGTTAACCCCGTCGCTGCTCAGAAAGAGGAATTGAAAAATGGTGCGGTGAAAGACTGAATGTCTGGCCGAGTGATCTGAGATGCCAGACAAGAACACTGCCAGCATGTATTGGATCGTGGGGGCAGAGATGCCAGCCGTCGTGGGCTGGGTGCCGGTTTGGCGCCAAGCGGTGGTACATCCCCTAACCCCGCCTCTGGACTGGAAAAGGGTTCAGCCAAGTGGTGTGGTCGAGTGCTCGAGCAGTGCGGATGCGAGCATGGACCAGGCCGGAAACATGGCAGAACACCTGCGGCCAGGCACCCCAGGGAGCAAGCAACTGGAGCCCGAGCTAAACCTCCTCCGGGAAGAAGTGGAGCTCCTCACCCGGAGGTTGAGCACCTTACAAGCGGAGGTGGAGAGGCGGATGGATGAAGGAGCTGGAGGGGCAAGTGCCAAGGAGGACCGGGAGACACCCGAGGTCGTAGGCCAGAGAGAGCAGGCCGTAGTGATGCACCCGGGTAAGCAGTACGCCGCCCCTACCCGGCCAAGCCCAGGGCGCAATGAAGCACCGCCGCCCAGCCCTCCTGCAGGCTTGCAGGAGGTGCCCGCTGACCACAACGAGGCTTGGGCGATTACCACTGGTTCTGACAGTGAGGATGGCTCCCTACACAGCACGGGCCCCGATCAGCTCGTGGGCCCTTTGCCGAGCCCTCCCACCGGCATACCTGGGGCGTCCTCGCCTGGGATAAATTGGGACGCAGCACCGGTCTGCGACCTGGGACTGGCTCGTCCAATACTCCCTGCCTCGACCCCGCTTGCCACCCACATAGTCTGCACACGGCAGCTGGAACAATTCCGGTACGAAAGGGAGTGCCGGGAGGAGAAGAGAAGAGCAAAAGAGGCAGCTAACCTGGCCTCCAAGGCCCGCATCAGGAGATCACACAAAGGGTCCCAGGGCCCAGTCAGGAGGGGCCAAGTCTTGGACTTTAAGCTGGAGGAAGGCTGGGGCTTCATCCGGGAGCCCGGCCTGGGAAAGGACGTGTTTGTCTCCCGCCGGGATATAGAAGAACACTTGGAGAGAGGCCACCCAGGGCGCTAGGTCCAGCCTGGCGACCTGGTAGATTATACGCGGCTGATGGGAAACCGAGGGTGGTACGCCCTGAACGTCCACGTACTTCGTGAGGAAGCAGCCCCGGTGGAACCAGCTTGCCGCAGTCCCACTCCAGCCCGAACCCAGGCCGCAGCACCCTGCAGCAGACCTGCAACAAGCACGCAGGAGATCCAGACAATGATCTCCGTGGCCTACCTGCTGCCTGGAGCCATGCCAGAGTGTGATCCCCGCATCTACCCTCGTGATTAAGTGATGAAGAAGTAACAGAACTATAAATAGCCCCTGTATGTCTGCCCAGTGTGCTTTGTGAAGATGTCACCCTCTTGCCCCTGTTCTTTTTGAAGACGCCCCTTACTCCTTCCCACTCCTGAAAGTGTGTGTAACCAGGCCACTTGGTCCTGTCCCCGGTTCTCCCTTTGCTACTGAGTCTTCGGATTCTTAGGGTCAGCAAGGTCCTTGATGGTTCCCTTGTTGTGCAGGTGTTCACAAGACTGCCTGCAGCTTCTGCCTGTCCTAGGGTCCTTCACCTCGTCGGGGCGTAGGTCAGAGAGTACTCCACCGTAGTCCACTGGCAACTAACCGCCTGGGAACCAGGTTACTGCTCACTACAGGACAGTCTGTCTCCACACCTTCCCTCCTTCACCTTCACTCTCTTTTTCCTTCTGTCTCCTCTCAGTCTCTTTCTCCTTCTCCACAGTCCGCCCCTCCCACCTGGTCAACTTTTGGACTGGACTGGCTCCACCTCTAGGTGGCCATCCATGGGTTCGACCCTAGCTGGGTACCATTGCATGGGGGATTGTTGGGGAAAAACTGGGATTGTGTAGTGTTTGTGTAGCAGCGGCACTAGGTTTCTGGGTCCCTAAGGGGGTAGGCCCTGCATCCCAGTGGGTATGCAATACCTTGTAGCTCCCTGATGGCTTCAGGGGTGCTACACTTCCTCTGCAAAGGACCACTAATGATCCAAAAACATAAAGGAAGCAATGCAGAAAAAGAGATAAAAGGCAATAAATTTTATTAGCACTGTATGTTGATATGTTATTTATTGTACAGATTTCCATCTAGGATCTTACAACACGTTACATATTTCTTATTGTTCCATTTCATTACTGTGATTTACATATCTTTATGAAGTCATCTTGGTTTTAATTGTTTTTAATTGTGCAGTTATATACAGTAATGTTAATAGAATTTATTGCCCTGTATCTCTGGTTGTGCTCCTGTTTTCTGCATTTGTCGCGGGCGGGTAGACAGACCACGGCAGGGACTGCTCGAGATGCTCGGATCCGGACGGTTGCTGTGGCTTGAGTGGCAGCCGGACCCGAGCTCGTGCAGCAGTCCGCCGCCCACAACTGAATAGGGGGTTATTTACAGGGGAGAGTTTGTCAGTGACACCACCCGTGGGTTGCGGTGATAGTTGGTGACACCGCTGCTGCCTTGGTATGGGGCACCTGGGGTTGATGGAGCAGGGCAGCAGGATGGTATGGTAGGTGGAGTGGTGGGGCGCAGCTTGCAGGGCTGGACCGAATGATACCGGGGTACGCACTGTTTTTGAATAAATCACACAGAGTCCAGATAGTAAACCAAGTGCTGGTTACCGGTCGCCTCTGGAGGGGTGTGCTTGGGTCCCGCACACCACTGAGCATGGGCCCTTCCTCCTGCACTCTAGTTTGGTGTCTCGTGTGTTGACTAGTCCGCATGAAACGGGAAAAGTCCACTCCCGGTGTCTTTGCTGTGGGAGCTGTCGCCCGCGAGATCTGACCCTTGGGATTTTTGCAGGCACTTGCAGACGCCCTATTCCCCTCGTTGGGCTTCTGTCTCGCTCTATCTGGGCTGCTAGTGGGACAAGACGTGGAATCTTGTCCCCTGCTGGTTGATTGGAAAGATGCTTGAAGCTGTCCTCGCCCTAGGGTCCAAGTACCCAGTGCACGGCCTCCGGACCGGATTCCCGCTGTCGGCACCGGCGGGCTACAACGCGGCCCCGGTCCACTTAAGGTCTCCCGCGACCCGATCTCCGTTGCCTGTGTCCCTGCTCTGCTGTCTGCCACCTACTCAGCTCAACTAGTCCGGTAGTCCGGGAGCTACAGCCCCCGACTACCACTTCACTCCTCTCACTTTCACTCTCTACTCCGTTCTCTGTCTGACTCAGACTGTCTCCACCACTCTACTGACGTGTTCCCTCCCCTGACACGTAAGAACCCCTTGGTGGGCATCACCATCTGCCTGGCCCCGCCCACTGGTGTGTCCCTATTGTCCTGAGGGGTGACTAGGCTTTTGTGGCTGGTGTTTGTACCTGCGTGTGGATTGTGTTGGTAGGACAAGGAGGAGATAGTCCTGCACCTGGAAGATTGATGTAGTCTCCTGTCACAACCTGACATGTGTCATGGCGTCACACATTACTTTTTTTTCTTTTTTTTTATGACATATTACAAAGGGACAATGCCATATATGCAAAGAGAGAGCAGTTTGGAATCACCCACTGACATTCTGCAGCTTGGACTGGTGGTCATATTTCGTCTGTTGATGTCTATAAAAACAGAGGAGACAAAAAATTTAATGGGAGATCGTCAAATTCTTCATTTAAAGAGGACCAACCACCAGGATTTTCCTATATAAACTAAAGCCAGTGCTATCCTGGTGCCATCATGCTGATTCTATACATACCTTTAGTTGTGAGATTGGATGTTTAGTTTCTAAGATACAGGTAAGTAAAGTTTGTGAAATGCACTGTTATTTTATGAAAGGTGGTACAGAATATCTAATAGTTGGATCGAGTTGTGTTAGTTATTCCCGCCTCTGTCTGCCCACCTTTCCTTCCTCCCCTTGTAATAACACAGACCAGGGGTAGGAAGACAGGGCAGGCAGACAGGGGTGGGAATAACTAGCAAAGCCCGACCCACCTATTAGATATTCTGTAGCTGCTATCAATCATTTCACAAACTTTACTTGCCTGTATTTCAGAAAGTAAACATCCAGTCTCACAACTAGAGGTATGTATAGAATCAGCATGATAGCCCCAGTATAGCACTGACTTTAGTTTATAAAGGGAAATCCTGATGGTTGGTCCTCTTTAAGAAAATAATTCAATAATTCATTACCAGTTCTGCATTATCAGTGCCGTTTTCGATATTAGAAGTGTAGAAGGACCTTTGGTGACACCATCGTCATGTGAAAAAAGGTCATTGTATCCACAAGTGAATGTGTGTGTACCACTAAAAGTGCACAAGGGAAACAACATAAAAGGGGGTAAACTTCCATACCGTAACAAGCACACCACAAATTGCTGCAGCATTGATGCAAGGTTGCAGCCAAAAAACACAACAGAGAGAGGGTCTCTCCAGCTCCTTACACCTCCTGGCCAAGCTTCCAAATGATTGAAAATAAACGGAATCCTCTGCTGGAAGTAAAGGGTATATATAGGACCTGGGCATGGTCCAACCAGAAACACCTGACCAGGAGTCAGGGGCTGCTGAAAGGTAAACTGAAATTAACCCTCTCCTCCCCAAAGGAAACGGAATCTATAAATTCTGCAGTCTCACAAGGTAAAGTGAGACTCTGATCAGAACATATCACTAAACTCTGCAACAGATAGAAAACTGTGATACCTGCTGAGAGCAGATCAAAGTATTGTAGTGCGCATGCGTCAGTGGTCTTTACCTTTCATCTCGTCTGCGCATTACAGTACTTTGATCTGCCCTCATCAGGGCAGATCACAGTGCGCCTGCACAGGTCCACAATGTCGGCCTATGTGGATGATGTAAACGCGTCATGCACACGGGCCTCAGAAGAAGAAGGATGGAGACCGCAGTAGAGAGGAGGCGCCGAACCAGAGAGCAGTGACACCCATGAGACCGGCCCGATCCCTAGGTGAGTATTATAAAAGTGTATTTTACGGGTTTTTTTAAGTTATAGAGAGCAGTCTGGGCTCTTGTATATAGTATTCTAGAATGTTGGCTATAAGAGATCAGTGGTGGTGGCCGCAGCTTATAGGGGAAAATCCTGGTGACAGGTTTCCTTTAATAGAAAACTCAGTGAAATCCACCTCTAACCAACTCTATCATGACTAGGTTTACCCCACTAAGCAATTGTCTAGAGGGGGCTTTACATGCTGCTACATTGCTACCAATATATCATCGGGGTCATGTCGGTAGTGACGCACATCCAGCGCCGGTAGCGACATCACAGCGTGTGACACAAATGAGCGACGATCAACAAGCGCAAAAACGTGCAAAATCGTTGCTCGTTGACACGTCGTTCATTTCCTTAATATCGGTGCTGCTGCAGGTACGATGTTGTTCGTCATTTCTGCGGCAGCACACATCGCTATGTGTGACGCCGCTGGAACAACAAACATCTCCTTACCTGCGTCCACCGGCAATGAGAAAGGAAGGAGGTGGGCGGGATGTCTGTCCCGCTCACCTCCACCCCTCCTCTGCTATTGGGCGGCCGCTTAGTGATGCCGCAGTGACGTCGCTATGACGCCGAACGCACCTCCCTCTTGAAGGAGGGATTGTTCGGCGGTCACAGCGACGTCGGACACAAGGTATGTGCGTGTAACGCTGCCGTAGCGATAATGTTCGCTACGGCAGCGATCACTAAATGCCGTACATACAACGGGGGTGGGTGCTATCGCGCAACGTGTAAAGCCCCCTTAAGTCCCTGGATTGGTTGAGACCTCTGTTACCGGTAATTCCCTCATATTTGATTGATACAAACGCAGATTAGGAAAAAAGTGAATATGGCAAAAAATCAAAGCTCTTATCAGAGCCCCCCCAACATAGTGCTATGAAAACCACTTTTCACAACTTTTGGATGTAGATCTAAAAATTGTAAATAAATAATAAATTTGAGCACAAAGCATGCATTTCAGATTCAAGCCTACTTTTTAAGCTCAGTCTCCCACAGAAACATTTTTTTCTCATTTTTGGAATACGGTTTTAAGTCATTTTTACAGTGAGGACAAAACTATAAAGATGGCCGTAATTACAAATCTGCAAATATTCACACAGACTCTTCGAATGAGTTTGGCAGAGTGAATGGAATTTATTCAGAAAAATGCAAACATATCAGTTCCCGTCTTGAGGATGGAGGGCTCTAAATCTAAATTCCCTGTTCAATCACAGATACAGATACCGTCGGGCTAATGCCATAAGACGACAAGTCATGGAAAAATGTTTGCAGATTCTTCAAAGAAACCAGAACATCTAAAAGGAAATTTTGCACCACTAAAATAAGTCAACTAGGAATGTCTTCTTATCGGTAGTATACACCACATCTGTGCTTTACACAGATAGTACATTGATTGATTTTGTGTAATTCTTCATCCCACCAGCGGACGTGCTGCAAGAAAATGAAACACTTATTTCCAGGCTTCTTCAAAAATTGCAGCTGATCGCTGGGCTGATAATAGCTTATCACTACAAAATCCTTCAAGTATGATTGTAGTTTTATGAATATGCCATCACCTCTCGTGGCTGCCTGTTCCACTCATAGATCACCCTTATTGTTAATGTTTTTTCTATTATCTAATGTGCATCTTCTCCTTTCAGTTTTATTCCATTGCTTCTCGTGTTTCCATGGGCAAATGAGATTAAGAATTTAACAGTGTGACATCCCTTCAGATATATGTAGACAGCTACTAAGTCTCCTCTTAGTATAGCGCCGACTCCACTAGTATGCCGGCTCTCCTTGTACAGTGTCACAGTTCTCTCCTCTTCCCTGCCATCCACTTGTAGTGCAGTCCCCGGTTCATTCCCCCCGTGGACGCCGCAGGCCTTGAACTTGTTGTGTAGGGTTTCCTGGCCTCCAGCCTAGAGGGTGTGCGCGCGCACACTCCCTGTTCCTCTATAGAGAAGTGTGTGGTGCCCCTGAGGCTCTGGTCACTACAGGGTACTGCACCTCAGTTAAGGTGAGGTATCCATCTCAGGCAAGGGGGGGGGTTATCCAGGGTGTTCCACATTCACACTCTACATACAGCTTAAGAGCCTTCTCACAGGGGAATTGGCTCAGGGTAGATAGGGGGGTGGACATTACGATCATGGAACTTCCCCGGTCACTGAAGCCAGCCACCTGGGGGGCGGATTCCACTTGGGTGTAGAAGAAGGCGCAACACACTCACATAAGACAGATGAGTCAGGACCATAGTTCTGACAAGACACTTCTGGAACTCTTGGACTATATTAGGCCCGGGGATTGGAGCGGGAGCTCAGCACGGGCACCTAACTGCTGAAGGGGACATCCTAGGAAAAGGAAACTTTCTCTCTCTCTCTCTTCAAACACCAGTGATGGCCCCTTACTTGCTTGGGATTGACCGGAGCTCACAATGGCAGAGACCAGCACCTGGGTGCAGCTTTAAATTAGTGAGTAAAAGAACCTAGAACAGCAGCTGCTGGCTCAGACTCTGATTAGCGATGCTCCGGTGCTCCCAGGGAACTGCCAAACTCTTTGTCATCTGTCGCGGGCGGAGGAGGGGACACTGCGCTCTCCCTCTGCTCGGGTCCGGCTGCCACTGCTGCTGCGGCCGCTGCCGCTCGGTGGCTCGAGCGATGGGCCGGATCCCAGGGACTGGAGCGGCGCTCCTCGCCCGTGAGTGAAAAGGGGGTTTGGTTTTGGGGATTTATTGTCCGTGACGCCACCTACGGTTGTGGTGATTGTGTGCACACCACCGCTTCTCTGTATGGGGATCCCGGGAGCGGTGACAGGGAGCAGCTTTGTTGTTCTTTCTCCCCTCCGTGGGTAGGGGGTTGGTTGTCCCGGGGCCCGGTGATGGGGTAGGGGTGGATGGCAGGCCGGGTGCGGGGCCTGGTGAAGTGCAGGGTTGCGGGGGCAGCGCTGTGCCTCACGGCACGGTGGTACTCACTCAGCCTGAGACGGTGACACAGTTCTCGATAAAACACTCGGCTGGAAGGACGGTTCCCACGGACGGCTGCTGTTGCTTTTCCCCGGTAGTTAACGGTGACTGTCTCTTTCCCTGCACCTTGTGTAATGTTGGTAGCAATGGGTCCCCACCGGTTTCCCGCTCCCCGACTTGGATTTGGGCTGGAGGAGCCCCTCTTTGCCCGCAGGCGCTGGCCCTGAGAAACTGGTGCCTTGGAGGTGGCGGTGTCTCTCTTATATGGTTGGACTGTTGCCTTCAATCGGGACTTAGTTGTTTGGAGACCCGGAGGTCTCCTTCACTGACGGATTTGGCAAATTCACGGCGACTCCTAGCCTTGCCGGGATCCGAAAGGCCCCTGCCAATGGTGCTGGCTTCTCCTTGTGTACCGGTCCGGTACCGCCGGGCCACCACCCGTCCACGGTTCTCACGGCAACTCCGATCAGCCTCCACTGCAGACGGTCACCGCCGTCTGCTAACCTTGCTGTCTCAGTCCGGGGCACACACCCGGACCAACTTCAGGCTTTCAAACTGTCACTTTTCTCTTTCACTACTTTCCCTCCTTCTACTTCAAACTCCAAACCTAATCTCCTCTCACTTCCTCCTCCAAACTTAATCTGCCTGGTTTTCCTGCCTCCAGGACTGTGAACTCCTTGGTGGGCGGAGACCAACCGCCTGGCTCCACCCCCTGGTGTGCACATCAGCCCCTGGGGAAGGCAACAAGGATTTCTGGTCTAGCTTTGATGTGCCTAACCGGGGTGTAGGGTGTGGTGATGTCATTACCTGTGACCCCTGGCTTGCCCAGGGTGTCACATTCCCCCTTAGCAAAATACAGAAAGTCAGCGGGCTGCCCGTCCAACACCGGTTTTATTTTTCTGAAAAAAGATAAGAAACACAATACAAGTAAAATAACATCATCCCACAACGGGAGGCACTTTTCTTAAACGTTGCAAACGGTTAACGGTTACGGCTTCCGCTCTCACCCACCCAAGTAACCTGGCCCTGATGCTGCCCCTAAGAAACAGGCAGCACCCCTTGACCCCAGTCCTGCACCAAGTTACCCGAGCGGGATCTGTCCTTTCCAGGGGACCCACGTCCATGGGAAACCCCTGGAACCCCCAGAGGGTAGCCACCGGTTCAGGTGGTGGCTGGGCCCCAGCCTGCTCCACTGCTGGCCCTCCCTCCAATCTGCCTCTCCGGAGGCGGCAACGGTAAGCTCCAACAAAACATTTTTATTTACATCCCACAATTTTGTGGTTGCCCTGCAATTTCACGGGCTTGTCCGTAAGGAGTCCCTTACGCAACTTTAAACAGTCCCCACGGGGACAACGGTGCAGGCAACGACCGGTCCAATAACGGTTCAATCAGATGACTTCCTCAGTTGATCACTTATCATTTTCTCATAACTTCCAACTTTAAAACTTTCAACACACATGTTCACCCCCCCTCTAAATAGTAGTTTCCCTATACCTAAGTGGGGGTCTACCTAGGTTGGGGCGAGTGGACCTCCGGGGTCCAGTGTCAGTGGTGACAGACAGCGGGGAAGAGGGAACAATCAGTCTCTCTTCCCTGTTATCGTGTGGGGCAGGCGGAGGCATAGGTGAGCTGGGCACAGGTTCATCCCTGGGCACTGGCACTGGCTCTGGCTCACGGTTGACCACCTCCATCATTTCTTCATCCACGGGTTGTGGGAATAGTATCACTGGAAGAATCACCGCGCCATTCTGTGTAGGCCAGTCCGCTGGGAAGTCACCCATCACGGTGTGGATTACCTCTTTTGCCTTCTCTGCTGGTGGAGGAACCGGTACTTCAGCCGTTGCCCTCAATGCTGGTGGGCACCTTTTCAGATGGTCCCGGGAAACCGTGGCCAAAGTGCCCCCTTGGTCACGACTGATCTGGTAAGCCTTCCCATCTTCCCATCCTGTGGGCTGTATGACGTATAGGGTTTGTTCCCATTGATTATCCAGCTTGTGGGTTCTCCTCTTCCGCTTCAGCACTACATCTCCAGGCTGGAAAGGGCCAGCAGACGCCTTCTGGTTGAAGCGCCACTCCTGTTGTTCCCGACTCCGACTTAAGTTCTTCTCCACATATTCCTGAATCTGTCGGTACTGAACCCTCCGCCGGGTGTCCCATTCAGCCGTCGAGGGGAGTGTCTCTGGGGCTTCCAGTCCCATTTCCAGGTCCACCGGCAGTCGGCCGGGGCGAGCCCTCATCAGATATGCTGGGGTGCACTTCGTTGAGCTGGACGGGATATTGTTCTACATATCGACCAAGTCAGGCAGCTTCTCCGGCCACAGGTTCCGCTCTTCTAGCGGCAACGTCTTGAGGAGGCCAAGGACCAAATGGTTCATCTTCTCACACATACCGTTGGTTTGGGCATGGTAAGGCGTGGTCCGGATCTTCTTGCAGCCGTACAGCTGACAGAACTCATGGAACACCTCCGCTTCAAAGGCTGGGCCTTGGTCAGTAAGCACCTTCTCAGGGAATCCATGTTGTCGACAGAAGTAAGCTTGGAACGCTCTAGCGGCGGTACGGCCGGTTAGGTCTTTGACCGGGACAACCACCATGAATCTTGAATAATGATCCACTATGGTGAGAGCGTAAGTGTACCCACTTCGGCTGGGGGTGAGCTTCACATGGTCCAGGGCGACCAGCTCCAGCGGTTGATGTGTAACGATCGGGTGCAGGGGTGCCTTCTGGCTGGCCTCGTCCTTCCTTCTCAGCGTACACGGGCCACACTCTCGGCACCAGGCCTCCACAGACTCCCGCATCCCACTCCAATAGAACCGCTCCCTCAACAGCATTTCCAATTTCTTCCATCCAAAGTGTCCGGCACCATCATAGTACGCTTGTAGAATGGTGGACACATTAGCTTGGGGAATCACCAACTGGCGGATTTTCTCATGAGTCTTTGGGTCAATCAGCTCATGGTACAACTTCCCTTGGTGTAGATACAGCCGGGTCCGTTCTTTCCACAGGTGTTGGGCTTCAGCTGGGGCGGCAGGGTCTATTCCAGCAGCGCCTTGCTCTACCAGAGTCTTGACTAGGCGGACAGCGGGCGCCTGGTTTTGAGCTTCCTGCCACTCCTGGCTGGGCAGTGGATCCAGGTTCACCCGTTGTTGGTGGACATGTACCTTCTCAGTTGGTGGCTGGTGAAATGCAGGCAACTCGATCTCTTCGAGGTCGTCATCCTCGCACCCTTCTTCTGACAAGTGGGGCATCCGAGAGAGTGCATCAGCATTAACGTTGGCACGACCGGCCCTGTATTTAATTGTGAAGTCGTAGTTGGCTAGCCTGGCCACCCACCGCTGTTCCAACGCACCCAACTTGGCCGTGTCCAGATGGGTCAGCGGATTGTTATCTGTGAAAGCGGTGAATTTTGCTGCGGCCAAGTAATGGCGGAACCGCTCGGTGATAGCCCACACCAGCGCCAGGAGCTCCAGCTTGAAAGAGCTGTAATTTTCAGGGTTCCTTTCAGTCGGTCGGAGCTTTCGGCTAGCATAGGCAATCACTTTTTCCTTCCCATCCTGGACCTGGGACAAGACTACCCCCAAGCCCACATTGCTGGCATCGGTGTAGAGGATGAACGGGTGGCTGTAATCAGGATACGCTAAGATCTCCTCCCCGGTTAAGGCCGCTTTCAGCTGATGGAAAGATTCCTCATGCCTCTCTTCCCACACCAGTGGGGCTCCAAGGGGTCTACCACCTTTGGTCTGTCCCACGAGGAGGTCTTGCATAGGGGCAGCCATCTTCGTGTATCCCTTGATGAAGCGACGGTAGTACCCTACCAGACCCAGAAACTGCCTTACTTTCCGCACTGTGGTTGGCCTCAGCCAGTCTTGGATGGCAGTGACCTTCTCGGGGTCGGGGGCGACACCTTCTGCTCCTACCACATGCCCCAGATACTGCACTCTGGGTTTCAGCAGATGACACTTGGAGGGCTTCAACTTCATCCCGTACTTGGCAAGGGACGCGAACACCTCGGCTAGGTGTTCCAGATGGGCTTCATATGTCTGTGAATACACAATTACATCATCCAGATACAACAGGACGGTCTCAAAATTCAGGTGCCCCAAACAGCACTCCATCAGCCGTTGGAAGGTACCCGGGGCATTGCACAGCCCGAACGGCATACTGTTGAATTCACAGAGTCCCATAGGGGTGGTAAAGGCAGTTTTCTCTCGGTCTTCGGGCGCCACGGCCACCTGCCAGTATCCACTGGTGAGGTCAAGGGTGGAGAAGTAGTTGGCGGTTCTCAGCGCGGACAAGGACTCCTCGATACGGGGCAGAGGGTAGGCATCCTTATGTGTTATCTGGTTAATCTTCCGGTAATCCACGCACATCTGCATGGTGCCGTCTTTCTTCTTAACCAGCACCAACGGGGTGGCCCAGGGACTACAGCTGTCCCTGATAACCCCTGCCTCCCTCATATTCCTCAACATGTCCTTGGCGCACTGGTAGTGTGCAGGGGGAATGGGCCTGTACCTCTCTTTGATAGGGGGATTTTCACCGGTAAGGATATGGTGTTGGACCCCTTTAATCTGCCCAAAGTCTAGGGGATGTTTGCTAAAAACTTGCTCGTACTCCCGTACCACCCTGTATACCCCTTCTTTGTGATGTGTAGGAGTATCGTCAGTGCCCACGTGTAGCTGTTGGTGCCACTCCTCCGACTCCCCTTGGGGCGGGTGAGTGCTGGCAGTAGGTAGTGAAACTGGAAGAGCTGTGTCATGGATGGTGTGGGGATCTAGGGTGAGCAACTTGGCAAGTGTAGCATACCGGGGAAGCCTGACTTCTTCCTCCCCACAGTTCAGCACCCTCATGGGCACTCTCCCCTTCTTTACATCTACCACCCCTCGGGCGGCCATTACCGTGGGCCAGTGTTCGGAGGGCATGGGCCCTACTGCTGCCCTACACCAAATCATCATCTCACTCCTAGGGGGCACAGTCAACGGGGCAACATCCATCACTCTCACTCCACCAATCTCCCCTCCCGTCGAGTTTACATGCTGGCGGTACATCAAGGCTCGGATCTCACGCTGCACAGCTCTTTGTCGGCTCCCCGCCGCCGTGGCGGCCAGCTGCTGCAGTAGGGCCAACACATCACTCATACAGTGCTCCATCACATTGGTTCCCAGCACTATCTTCGGGTTATGATCACTGGGTTCATTCATGATCACAATCATACCCTGGTGTTGCAGTTCAGCTCGCCCCACCGTCATGGCCACTTGTTTATACCCCACTTGGGGCAGTGGAAGTCCATCAGCAGCAATCAGTGTTATACTAGTATCTGGGGGAGCCAGCTCGTCTGTCCCCCAGTACCGTTGGTACAATGTGTATGGTATGGTGGTTACCTGTGATCCAGTGTCCAAGAGAGCCATCACCGGTATGCCGTCCACAGCCACGGGGATGATGGGCCGGGCCCCGATATACCGATCCCGCCAGTCTGGGGGGCCACGGGGTTCTACTCCTGAGGATTGGCCCGTGGCCCCAGGGGTTGCTCGTTTAACGGGCACTGTCGGAAGTAATGGCCAGGCTTGCTGCACCTGTAGCAGGTTGGAGGTCTGTTCCGCGAGTTGTTAGCACTTCTCCGCTGCATCCAGGGAACATCCTCAGGGCTGTCGGCGAGCTGTATCTTGGTTGGAGGCTGGGATCTGGTCAGAGGTTGGAGTGCGGCGAGAATCTTGGCAAGGTCTCAATCCATGCGGCGGACCTGGGTAGCCAGTTCTTCCATCGTGCTGCTTGGAGCTGTAGGTACTGGAGAGGCTGGTAGGGCAGGGGCCACCACAACGGGGGCCGTCTCAACTGGCCACGGGGCTGGTCCCAAGACTTCTGAAGCTGGGGGTTGCAGAGCTTTAATGGCCCGTTCCTTTAACACAGCAAAGTCCACATCAGGGTGTTCTAGGGCCCACAGCCTGAGTTGTTTGCGATCCTCAGAGGACCTCATCCCCTGCACAAATTGCTCTACTAACATTTTGTTGCTGTCCGCCTCATTGATGTTGTCCACCCGCTTCAGTGTGCGGAGGGCGGTTTGCAGACGTAAAGCGTAGTCCCGAATGCTGTCCAAAGACCGTTGCCGACATTGGTAAAACTGCATCCTCAGCTCAGCTTCGGTACGGGTCTCAAAGGCAGTCTGTAGTTTCTCAAAGATGGTGACGACAGAGAACCGGTCCCCTTCGGCCCAGGTCTCCGCCTCCTGCTCAGCCGCGCCAGTTAGCTGGCCCAGCACTACCGCTGCACGTTGCTTATCAGTCAGGGGGTACAATTCCAGCAGCGGGTTAAGCTTTTTCCGGAAGACCTGTAACGCGTCAGGTTTCCCGTCGTACTGAGGTAGCCAGGTAGCTCCGGGCACATAGGGCAAGGAGAACGGCATCACCTGAGCGAGAGCTGGGACCGCGGCACCCCCCGCCAGCGCGGCCGGGACCTGGGCAGGCCCATTCCCATCCACGGGTGCCGCTGCGGCTGCGACCGCCGCTCCTCCAGCAGCTCCGTCGGGCGCAGACATCTTGCTTCCACCCCCCTTAGCCTCTTTCCGGCTCCTCCTCTATCGGGGCGCGGTTTTGGCCTTCGCGCCTCCACTACTCGAGAAGACGCTCGAGCGGGAACTTTTCGTGCCAAAGATGGCGGCTTCTGAAATTTTCCGGCCGGACACCTCCGGCGGTAACAAGGCGCACCTCTACCAGACGGCACAGCGGTAAGATCCTGTTCGTGACGCCAAGTTGTCGCGGGCAGAGGAGGGGACGCTGCGCTCTCCCTTTGCTCGGGTCCGGCTGCCGCTGCTGCTGCGGCCGCTGCCGCTCGGTGGCTCAAGCGATGGGCCGGATCCCGGGGACTCGAGCGGCGCTCCTCGCCCATGAGTGAAAAGGGGGGTTTGGTTTTGGGGATTTATTGTCCGTGACGCCACCCACGGTTGTGGTGATTGTGTGGACACCACCGCTGCTCTGTATGGGGATCCCGGGAGCGGTGACAGGGAGCAGCTTTGTTGTTATTTCTTCCCTCCGTGGGTAGGGGGTTGGTTGTCCCGGGGCCCGGTGATGGGGTAGGGCTGGATGGCAGGCCGGGTGCGGGGCCTGGTGAGGTGCAGGGTCGCGGGGGCAGCGCTGTGCCTCACGGCACGGTGGTACTCACTCAGCCTGATACGGTGACACAGTTCTCCGTAAAACACTCGGCTGGAAGGACGGTTCCCACGGACGGCTGCTGTTGCTTTTCCCCGGTAGTTAACGGTGACTGTCTCTTTCCCTGCACCTTGTGTAATGTTGGTAGCGATGGGTCCCCACCGGTTACCCGCTCCCCGACTTGGATATGGGCCGGAGGAGCCCCTCTTTGCCCGCAGGCGCTGGCCCTGAGAAACTGGTGCCTTGGCACTGGCGGTGTCTCTCTCATACGGTTGGACTGTTGCCTTCAATCGGGACTTAGTTGTTTGGAGACCCGGAGGTCCCCTTCACTGACGGATTTGGCAAATTCACGGCGACTCCTAGCCTTGCCTGGATCTGAAAGGCCCCTGCCAGTGGTGCTGGCTTCTCCTTGTGTACCGGTCCGGTACCGCCGGGCCACCACCCGTCCACGGTCCTCACGGCAACTCCGATCACCCTCCACTGCAGACGGTCACCGCCGTCTGCTAACCTTGCTGTCTCAGTCCGGGGCACACACCCGGACCAACTTCAGGCTTTCAAACTGTCACTTTTCTCTTTCACTACTTTCACTCCTTCTACTTCAAACTCCAAACCTAATCTCCTCTCACTTCCTCCTCCAAACTTAATCTGCCTGGTTTTCCTGCCTCCAGGACTGTGAACTCCTTGGTGGGCAGAGACCAACCGCCTGGCTCCACCCCCTGGTGTGGATATCAGCCCCTGGGGAAGGCAACAAGGATTTCTGGTCTAGCTTTGATGTGCCTAACCGGGGTGTAGGGTGTGGTGATGTCATTACCTGTGACCCCTGGCTTGCCCAGGGCGTCACACATCCACCCGGGGTCCTCTCTGCCTGTGGGGAGTGACACCATCCCGGCTGCCATAACACCTGCCCCAGAGAGGAATTCTGCAGCGGCGGCTACTCCCTGGCTGCATACCACAGGTGGCATCACGACAAACTTTCCCCAATCACCCCGCTTTCCCTTCCTTTTACTGCACACCTAGGGGCAATGGAACCAGGCAAGGTCACCCGTGACATCACCTGACCCGACCCTCAACGGCCCGGCAACGAGTAGGTTAACCACCTGCCCCGTGGGGCGCTCCATGTGCACTCCCTGCTAAGGTATCCCCAGCCTATCCATGGGAGGTACCAGCTACTTAAGGCTCCCTCTCCTATTTGAAGGGGCCAGAGCATCTCAATAGGTTTCTTGTCTGGTACCTGTACAAACCTCCAGCACCAGTCCGCTGAGGTCCACGCCTGTTGTGCCTGTGATGCGCCCCTGAGTGTCAGGTGCCACAGGGTACTCCATCTAACCCTGGGATTCCTGGAAGACCAGTGCTGGTAAATATCATCCAAACACACACATCCACGCCCATTTTCCCAGACTGGGTAACAGGCTACAGACGGAACTGATGGATGGCCACCTATTATTATTATTATTATTATTATTTATTTATAGAGCACCATTGATTCCATGGTGCTGTACATGAGAAGGGGGTTACATACAGAATACATATATAAGTTACAATAGACAGACTAGTACAGAGGGAAGAGGGCCCTGCCCTTGCGGGCTTATATTCTATAGGATTTTGGGGAGGAGACAGTAAGTGGGGTGTAGGTTGGGCGGCAGCTCCGAACTGTGGTGGGGCGGCACCTTTGCACGGTGGTGGGGCGGCAGCTCCGCACAGTGGTGGGGAGGCAGCTCCGCACGGTGGTGGGGCGGCAGCTGTGGTGGTGAAGCAGTGAGGGACTCATCCAATCCGCTAGTCAGACACCTGGGAGGAGGAGGGGCTAATGAGTGCAGTGGACGGGATATGAACATCTTGTCAGACCGTAAGTCGGAAGACAGTAAGTCAGAAGACAGAAAATCAGTAAGACATCAAGTCAACGCTCAGACAGAGAGTGTAAAGTGACTTATTGGGCTAAAGGAGTACAGTTGTCAGGGAGAGTACAGTGTGAGTACTCACTGGACCGAGCACCAGCTGGGTGCAGAGCCCTAGTTCAGGAAGACGCTTCAAGCTCACCTGATAAATCTTCCCGATAAGGGAAACATCAGGGTTCCTCATCAATGTTAGTGTCCAGGGCACAGCAGCAAAGAGGGAATCCAGGAACGGGGACAGAGGTCCAACCCAAGAGAGGTTCAAGCTGCCTGCCATGCGGGCCAGGACTGTGACAACAGGAGGGGACCCTAAAATGCTTCAGGCCACGGAGACCCACCAACTACAGACGGGTGCATGGAAGTAAAGTTCACCAGGTCACTACACTGGCACTGGGATCAAGGAAATACTAAAACACTTTGAGGCCTAGATTGGTAGAGACCAGCACCAGCCGGGTTGCAGCTACTCCAAACCAGTGAGTAAAGCACAAGTTAAACCGCAGCCCCTGCGTTGTTTGAATTCTTCCTGCACCTCTGCATCACCAGCTTTCACCATACTACAACTACCATCATTCTTCCCTGGGGCTTAGCTCTACTTGCGGAGAGCCCTAACATCCAAGCTGCTCAATACTACAAGGCCCAGCAGTGAGAGACTTTGCAGCGGCGGCTTTTCCCCCATAGCCGCATACCGCAAGTGGCGTCACGAAAAACATTTCCCTTTCTATTTATCCCCCTTTTTAAGCGACCCCCAGGGTCACGTACACCGGCTACCCGTGATACTACCCCATGATACAAGGCCCAGGACCAAGTACCCCAAAGCCCTGGGGTGCGTCACCTGTACCATCCTGCTGAGGTCCACACCTGTTGCGCCCGCACCACCCTGCTATGGCTCACCTGATAACCTGCGCCTGATGTCCCTCATGCTGCCATGTTTGCTGCTGTTCTCCCTGTCCTGCTGTCACCCTGTTCCACTCAGCTGTTACAGTTCCGGTCACTGCCCTGGAAGAGGCACCTGGAATCTGCTAAGCGCTCTTAGCAGGCGCTTAGTTAAGCTCCTCCCACTAAAGGGTACTCCTGGGTTTCCTTTGTGACCCAGTGGGTCCACTATCCCTTCTCGCCGCCTCATCCCCGGCAGTGAGCAATACACTTAGCCTTCTTTTATGTAAGCTAAAAATTCCCAGATCCTTTAACTGTTCCTTGTAGGTCATAGTTTGCAGTCCGCTCACAATCCTGGTAGCTTTTCTCTGAACTTGCTCCAGTTCTTCAATGTTTTTTTTACAATGTAGTGCACAGAACTGGACACAGTATTCCAGATGAGGTCTGACTTGGTAGAAATGAGCAAACATGTTAAGACGTGAATTGAATTTTCATCAAAATTTTTAAAAATGTAAGTCATCTGCCACTATTTTGCTGAGTTATAGTGATCTAATTGGTAAAATAACCCCTCATCACTTACCTGATACACATTGACAGCCCATCATATGGTGCTCTATGCCTCCTCTTCTGGAATCTTCAACCAGCGCCTAGGCCTTAGATGTTATGATGCGTTTCTTTACATCACAACGCGTGTCGTCAGAGGTCTAGTCATCGTCTTATGATGTCATGTGATGTTTGAGGATCAGAAGCATCAGAAGCTTGGTGGCCAGTGAAGATTGTGGAAGAAGAAGCTAGAGGAGTATTGGTCCAAATCTCGTTGGTTGTGTGATGCCCTGACAAAATCAAGGATTCACAGATGACTGCATCCCTTGTCTAGGTGCAGGATTCTCTCCTCTTTGGTCCTCCATCACAATCCCCATTCTGGTACACATCATCAGCCATCAAAACCCTAGTCACCCCCCCATGACAATAGGGACACACCAGTGGGGAGAGCTAAGCAGATGGTGACGCCCACCTAGGGGTTCTGAGGTGTGATGGGAGGGGACAGTGACAGTTGAGTAGAGTTCAGTTGAAGTTGAGTGGAGAAGACAGTTGAGAGTGGAGTGGAGAGGAGAGTGAGAAACGGTGAACAGAGCTCCTGGGCTACCGGACGGCTTGACAACTGACTAGGTGACAGTCAGTAGAAAGGGCCACAGGCGACGGAGATCCGGTCTCGGGAGACCTTAAGTGGACTGGGGCAGGGTTGTAGCCCATCGGTACCGACAGCAGGAATCCGGTCCGGAGCCATGCACAGACAGGGTACCTGGACCCTAGGGCGAGCAGCAGCTTTAAGCCCCTTACCAATTGACCAGCCTGGAACAAGATTTCAGGTCTTGTCCCACGGGAGGCCCAGATAGAGCGAGACGGAAGCCCAACGAGGGGGATAGGGCTCCGCAATTGCCTGCTAAGATCCCACAGCTCCCAAAAGACAGTAACACAGGGAGCGTACTTCCCTGTTTCACATGGAGCAGTTAACACAAAGGATAAAAACATAAAGTGCAGGTGGAAGGGCCCCTGTTCTACCATACCGAGGTGCGGGATCCGAACACACCCTCTGGAGGCTACTGGCTACTGGTCGTTTGGTTTACCATCTGGAATCTGTGTCAAGTTATTACAGAACTGTGTGTACACCGGCACCATCTGGTCCAACCCTACAGACTGCGCTCCATAGCACCATCCCACCTGTGCTGGGGTCCCAGGACAACACCTCCCCTACCCATGGAGGAGATAACATTCAGCTGCCCTACTCCATCAGTCCCGAGCACCACCTCCAGCGGCAGTGGCGGTGCCACCAAAACCACCGCAAACCTCGTGTGGCGTCACTGACAAACCTCCCCTGTAAATACCTCCCTGCATTTGAGTGGCCGCACGACCCCCGGGTCCGGACGCCCCTCGGCTGCTGTGACGGGGGGGCGGCACAGTTGCACTGGTGAATGGCGAGGTTTTTGTTTATTTTTTACGCACTACAGTACATCTATTATGATTTGAGTTCTAGAAAGGCCACAGTGTATAATAAGTAATATTTTATGTGAATCGAATTTCCTCTCCAAATTCGAGTGATCTATCGAATAAGAATCTTGTGAGATTCGCTCAGCTACAATACTTGGCAACTAATCCCGTAGACTTACTCAAAAAAGAAAAGTGGTGTATGCTCGTTGTCAGCCCCTAAATTTCCTGATTTTGTCCTTTCAGATTTTGATATGTCAGATTTTTGGTTCATCAAACACTAAACTGTTGGTCTCTGATACGACCAGCCATCCAGAAGATGCAATGCAGTTATGGGTGGTCGACTCAAAAAAGGTTTTCAATGTATTTGATTCTATCGAAATCAGCTATAATTTTTTGGGGATTGTTGAGGCTACAGCAGCTCTTCTTTGATTAACCCTCCAATCAAGTGCAGTTTGAAGAGGATATTTTTTTTTTTTGTTGCTGAGTGATCAGTATCAAGATGGCTCATTTATACTAATAGAGGGTTTCGAAAGTCCACCGGAATGATTACCTCCATTTATTGAAGACTTCTACTACGTTGGCCGGATCGGATAATACATGAACCTTTTTCTATGGAAATTAGAAATGAAATGATTGTAAAACTGTTATGTATTATTCATAGAAAAATGTTAAAATAGTAGAGAGGAAAATTACGAGCATACCGCCACTCTGCTAATAATGATTATTACTTGTTCTGGCCTAATGGAAAATCTAAATGTATGTGGAAATTCAAAACAGAGTCCTCAGTATATTAAATTTAATATTGCGTGATCACAGATTGCGTCCAGGTCATACTGGTCCCCGAGAGGATCCTTCCAATACAAACTTAGGTCCCAATTAGAAATGGTGCCAATCGAATCTCACAGCCTTTTCCATTGGCTATAGTGGTCTGTGCCTGCGGCACCAAAGTGGGAGACCCACTTCTTATCTGCCATCATCTCCAACTCTTATTTTCATTATCCAGCCTAGCGCAACATCGCATCTGCGTCACCACATAATGAAGAAGTCGCACCAGCCTGGTTAATCAAATGAAGAGACGGAGATGATGACATATAAAAGGCAGCTCTCCTGCTCCCGTGCCATGGCCACAGACCATTATCATGGTCAATGGATTAGGATGTGAGAATAAATTTGCACCAACTGTAGTCCCAATTACAGTTTGTAGACCCATTGAAGTTAGGTTTGGCGGGTCCAGTCAGACTTTAGATAAAGCTCAATTTGGGACCTGGACTTGACCTGAACCCCATTGGAAGTCACTAATTGACCAGTTCGGCTTTCCGCCATCATAGAACCAGCCATAATCAGAGCACTTCCAGGGGAGGAAGGGCAGGATTTTTTTTTTTTTTACACACTACATCTGATAATGCTGTTTTTACCCCCCAGTGAAAGCCATTCCAACACTGTAAGCATCTCACACTGAGCCAAGAACAGAGCATACCCAATTCTCGATCAAGTGGTCAGCATACATAAAGCACCCGAACTGCAAACTGAATTTTTTTTTTGTAAAGTCCATGTTCAGTGCACTGGTTTATAATACTCACCCCAAATTTAAAGGAAAAAAAAATGGGGTCAGTCTTACAATCTGGTGGTGTTTTACTGGGAGCGGGCAGCAGCGGTGATGGAGCGGGGTTACAGTAGACAGGGGCGGTGGTGGAATAGGGCAATGCTGCGGGGGCTGTGTTGGGGCTGCGAGCAATGTGCTGGGACTACAGACGATGTGCTGAAGTTGCTTACAATTTGCTGGAGCAGCGCTGTGCTGTGCTAGGGCTGCGGGTGCCATCCTGAAAATATTGGCCGTGTGGACTTCAAATGATGGTGCCTGAAGTTGACGCTTGCGCAGATGGGGCTCTCAGCTCAAGATCTCATCTGCGCATGCGCCGCTTCCGGCCCATTGACTTAAGCAGACTTAAGGAAAATGCTGCATGGAGGTGGCACATGTACAATGAGATCTTGAGCCGAGAGCTCCATCTGCACACACGACGACTCCGGGAGCCGTTATTTTGAAGTCCACACTGCTGACATCTTCAAGATGGCTCTAACAGCCCAACCACAGCACAGCGCCCTTGACCTGCTGGCCCAGCACAGTGCAGCTCCAGCACATCACCTACAGCTCCAGTACAGCGCCAACAGCCCCAGCATGGCAAAGCGCCTTCGGCCCACAGCCTCAGCACAGTGCAGCTCCAGCACAGCGCCCATGGCATTGCTCCTGCGATACCTCTCCACCATCCCCGGTAAGCAACATTTGGATTATAAGACGCACCCCTCATTTTCCTCCCAAATTTTTGGGAGGAAAAGTGCGTCTTATAATCCGAAAAATACAGTAAATTTACTCATTATAAATCCATCAAGCAGTCATATTGGATGTCAACTAGCTTTCCAAGAGACATGCCAGAAGGAAGACACTCAATTACTATTATTATTTAGAAAAAAAAATAATTAAATTTGAAGACTCTCATAATTTTAATGCAATTTCAGAGATCTACAAACTACCTTCACAAATCAGAGACACTTTTCAAAAAGCAAATCAACCTGAAAATACCGATACAACCCTGTAGAAAGGTTCATTGTATTTTCCTATTCCAAACAGGTAGTTATTTGTGTCACCAGCTTGAATTGGATATTATTAAGTACAATGTAATTATAGTGTTGAAAAAGCAGAAAATCGCTTTTGTTTTGTTTGTTTTTTTGCAATCAAATTAGTTTTTTTTGGACTTATACTTGATTTTTTTCATTTTTTTCTCTTAAGTATCCCCACCTTACCCCAATACTTAATGAGGTTGGACACCAGTGTTGGCGTAGATGTCTCTGCCCCCCCATTGGTATCCTGACGGCTTCCTCCGCCATGATAGATGCTCTCTTTCCTTTCACCTAATTAATTACGTTTTATGGTACTTGGCATGGAACAAAAGCATTAACTAGAACTGCAGGAGGGTCACATTTGGCATCTCTAAAAAGGAACTAATTAATTAATTTAGGAACAACATTGAAAATTGCTCAACTTGTACCTCTTAATTAATCGGAAAGTTTTAATCATCGTTTTAGCGCGGCTGACGGAATCTAGTTGCAACTTTAAAAAATAAATACGTTTTTGTTAAATAATTTTTGAAAAAGTAAAAATATTTACAATAGGGAATTTTTGTTTTTCTTTTATATTAGATAGTTTATATATATTGGAATAAATGGCGCTATAATATATGTATATATATATATATATATATATATATATGTATATATATATATATATATATAAAAACCTATATATACATTTTTTTACATGTCGTCCTACTCCAAAAAAGGCACAAAATAACTGCCCATGAATTGAGGAAAATCAAGCGTGAGGCTGCCAAGATGCCATTTGCCACCAGTTTGGCCATATTTCAGAGCAGCAACGTTACTGGAGTATCAAAAAGCACAAGGTGTGCCATACTCAGGGACATGGCCAAGGTAAGGAAGGCTGAAAAACCACCACCTCTGAACAAGAAACATAGGCTGACCAGCATGATTATTGCACAGATGAGCCTTATATATATATATATATATATATATATATATATATATATATATATATATATATATATATATATTATATATAAGTATCACAAACTATATTTTTATATATTTTTTTCAACTGTAAAGTTTTTTTTGTTTTATCATTTTTAAACATTTTTAGAAGTAGAAAATGTGCACTTTTCTATGATCATCTATAAATTTTGCCTATTTTTCTACATTATGGTAATAGGACTGTGGCTATTTGATGGGTAGATTTCCAATCTGTATTGGAAATGCACCCATCAAATAACCAATGTCTTATTACCATAGTATAGAAAAATGTGTAAAAATAAAAAAAAGAATAACTTTCAAAATATTTTTTTTTCATAGGACACTGGCAAACCTATTTTTCTACAAGATTACATACTGTATATATACACTGGACAGAAATATAAACTTAAAACCTTTGTCTTTGCTCTAAAATCTAAGACTTTTTATTTAAGACTTTTACTCGCAAATATTGTTCACTAATTTGTCTAATTCTTTGTTGGTGAGGCCGGTTGGATGTTTTGCCAAATTCTCTGAAACTCCTTTGGAGATGACTTATGGTAGAGAAATTAACATTCAATTCACAGGGAACAGCTCTGGTGGACATTTCTGTAGTCAGGATGCCAAATGCACACTCCCTCAAAATTTGCGACATCTTTGGCATTGTGCTGTGTGATAAAACTGCTCATTTTAGGTTGGACTTTTATTGTGGCCAGCCTAAGGCTCACCTGTGCAATAATCATACTGGTCAGCCTAAGGCACACCTAGGCAATAATCATGCTAGTCAGCCTAAGGTACACCTGTGCAATAATCATGCTGGCCAGCCTAAGGCACACCTGTGCAATGATTATCCTGTCTAATCAGGATCTTGATATGCCGCACCTGTAAGGTGAATGGATTATCTCGGCAAAGAAGAAGTGCTAACTAACACAATGCAAAACATGTGGATGTTAACTGTGATTTTGGCACATTTTAGGACTCAGAAGTGAGGGGTACATTTGGATTTGGGAGTGCAGATTTCGCTGCATTTCTTTTTGAGAGGGGGAGCCATAGAGCTATTCTAGAACCTTAGTACTTCCTGTACCTTGGAAGCCCCCTATATTTCCATTAACAGATGACAAATCCAAGTGGGGACGTGTTTTTGTGGGTTGAGTTGAATGAAATTTGATGGACATTTGGAGTACAGAATAATTTGAATCAGTTCACATTTATCCTGTGCTCTATGCTGAGCACTTACATATTCGTTTCCATCTACATCTCCAAAATATGTAATTGAGGTGAAACTCCAGAAGGATCACTCACTATAATGAGACCGTGGAGTTACACCAGACTCCATTTGGCCTCTGTTCATCTGTGTCTATCTTTTCAAAGGTGCACAAAAGTGTTGATGCACTTTTGTGCACGTCTAAAAAGATGGACTCCTCTGAACCACAGGCCAGACGGAGGTTGAAAGTGACTCCATCTACCTCGCTACACTGAATCTTCCATTGAGAAGTTTTTCAGAGATTTACACGTATTCCCAGTGTAAGCACTCAGTGTACAACGCAGGACAAATGTGAGCCGCGCAGTACTGAGATCTTTTGGAGGCAGAATGAATAAATCAACAGCAGTTGAAGCATTGGCTTTATTTATTTATTTTTTACTTCTTTCACCTTATGGTATAAGTGATAAGGCAGCATTTTTCCCTCAGGTCAGTACGATTACAGAAATCCCAGATTTATATTGGGGGTTTTTTTAGGTTTGGCTACTATCAGTATTACACTAAAAAAAACGCTTTCTAAAATAAAAGTTTTTTGCATCACTGAATTTTGAAGGCAATAGTTTTTCATTTTGCTGACCAAATGAGAGAGCTTGTGCTTTGTGGGATGAGTTGCAGTTTTTGTTGTTACCATTTTGGGGCTCATAATATTTTTTGATCGCTTTCTATTTCACTTTTTGTGAGGCAAAATCATGAAGAAACAGCATTTTTTTTCTTTATGCCATTCACCATGTCATAAAAGGGATAAGACAGCTTTATTCTTCAGGTCAGTACGATTACAGTAATATCACATTTATATTTTTATTTTTTATAGGTTATGCTGCTTTTACACCACAAAAATTTTGGGCACGGACCTAACGGTTCACCTTCCTTTATGAGCCCTGTAATGCGCCGAAAAAATATTTTTCCACAATAAATGGGAAATTATATGGTGCATTTTCTTCAATTAACCTGTTTTCCTGTTAAAAATGAAAAATTTGGGGCTAAAGCAACATTTTTCGCCAAAAATTTAATTTCTTATTTTCACAGCTCAATGTTATAAAATTCTGTGAAGAACCTGGGGAGTCAAGGTGCTCACCAAACCTCTAGATAATTTCCTTGACGGGCATAGTTTCCAAAATTGGGTCACTTGTGGCGAGTTTACACTGTTTAGTCACAGCACGACTTCTGTAAACACAACATGGCACCTGCTATGCATTCTAGCCAATTTTGGGCTCCAAAAGTCAAATGGCGCTCTTTCTCTTCTGAGACCTACCAGGCACTCAAACAGTAGTTTTCCACCACATATGGGGTATCAGCATACTTATAAAAAAAATGCATAATAACTTGTACAATGTATTTTTCCTGTCCTTCTTGTAAAAATGAAAAATTTGGGGCTAAAGAACTTTTTTGGGGGAAAAAGTAAAATTTTTATTTTTTTCTTTCTACATTGCTTTAAATCTTGTGAAGCACCTAAAGAGTTAATAAACTTCTGGAATGTGGTTTTAAGCACTTTGAGGGGTCTAGTTTTAATAATGGTTTCACTTTTGGGTATTTTCTGTCACCTAGGCCTCTCAAAGTCACTTCAAATGTAATGTGGTCCCTAAAAGAATGGTTTTGTAATTTTTTAAAAAAATGAGAAATCGATTATATATTTTTAACCTTTCTAACTTACAAACAAAAAAAATATGTTTTAAAAATGGTGCTGATGAAAAGTAGACATGTGGTAAATGTTATTTATCATAAACAGTGAGGGAAATGAGTATTTGATACTCTGACGTTTTCCCACCTACGAAGAATGGAGAGATCTGAAATTTTTATCATAGGTAACTTCATCTATGACAGACAGAATAAAAAAAATCCAGAAAATGACATTGTATGATTTTTAAAATAAATAATTTGCATTTTATTTTATTAAATAAGTGTTTGATTCAATGGAAAAACAGAACTTAATATTTGGCAGAAACCTTTGTTTGCAATTACAGAGGTCGGACGTTTCTGATCGTTCTTGACCAGGTTTGCACACACTGCAACAGGGATTTTGGCGACTCCTCAATACAGATCTTCTCCAGATCTTTCCGGTTCTGAAGCTGTAACTGGATAACATTGAGTTTCAGCTCCTCCAAAGATGTTCTATTGGAGATGTGCTAGACACTCCAGGACCTTGAAATGCTTCTTACGGAGCCTCTCCTTAGTTGCGCTGGCTGCGAGTCTCAGGTCATTGTCATGCTGGAAGATCCATCTTCAATGATCTCACTGAGGGAAGAAGGTTGTTGGTCAAAATCTTTGGATCCATGACCCCATCCATTCTCCCTTCAATACGGTGCAGTTGTTCTGTCCCTTTTGCAGAAAAGTACCCCTAAATTATGATTTCATGGTTGGGGCGGTGTTTTTGAGATTATACTCATTATTTTGCTTTTCCAAATGCGTTGAGTGGAGATAATATCAAAAAGTTCAAATTTGTTCTCTTCTGACCACATGGCCTTCTCCCATGCCTCCTCTGTATCATCTAGATGGTCATTGGTGAACTTCAAAGGACCTGTACATGTTCTACTGTGAGAAGGGGGATGTTATTATGTGTCCTGCAGGATGTTAATCCATGACGGCGTAGTTTGCTGCTTATGGTATTCTTTGTGACTGAGTTCCAAGCTCTCTTCAGGTCATTGGCCAGGTCCTCTCGTATAGTTCTGGGAGGATTCCTGACCTCTCAGAATCATACTTACTCCACAATGTAAGACCTGGTATGGAGGCCCAGATTGAGTAAGATTGTCAGTCATCTTGTGTTTCTTCCATTTTTTAATAATTACACCAACAGTTGTTGCCCTCTTACCAAGCTGCTTGCCTATTGTCCTGTAGCCCATCCCAACCTTGTGCAGGTCTACAATTTTGTCTCTGGTGACCATAGACAGCTTTGGTCCTGGAAATGGTGGAGAGGTTTGAGTGTGTGTGACGCCCTGGACTGGCCGGGTGGTCACGGGTAGACCCGCTGCACGGGCGCCGGTCCCTGGAAAGGTGTAGCCAGCCAACCTAAAAACCCTGAGTCACCCCTCTCAGGTCTTGACGTTCACACCAGGGGGCGGAGCCAGGCGGTTGGCCATGCCTTCCGAGGAGTTCGGATAGCCTGAGGCGGGAAAAACACAAGGAGTTGAGTTTTGGAGGTGAAGGAGAGTAATAGCAGTGTGTCAAAGTCTGTCAAGGATCTGGGTAGGAGCCCAGATACCCTGTGACCAGGAGGCAGATGGTGGTTGCCGCCTGCAGGAGCCGGGAAGACGGCTGGTGGAACCGTAAGGGACCGGGGCAGGGTAGTGACCCGCCGGTACCGACCCGGGGAACCAATTGGAAACCGGAGCACCAGGAAGGGTACGCAGACCCAGAACGAGGTCCAGAAGCCACTGGACCACGTCGAATTCACTGATTGAGGTCTGGACCCTGGGTCCTTTCCTGTCCCAAGACCCGAAAGATGTCAACAGCCCACCGAGGGGGATAGAAAACCACCGCACAGGCAGAGAGATCCCACAAACCAGCGCCTGCGGGCAAACGGGTTCCCCAACACATATAAAGCCGGGGAGCGGACTACCGTTGCTGAAGCATAGGCAGTCAAGTTCTACCACAGAGGTGCAGGAGAAAGGCGGGAACCACCAACCTGAGTAAGTGGAAAAGCGCAGCCGGCTGCGGGCACCGACCACCGTCCTTTTTTGTTTACCAGAGAATCCGGTGTAACTGTCATAGTGAGTACAACAGTGCCCTCAGTATGCGCGCCGCACCGCACCGCACCATCCCGCCCGCACCTCACAACCATCGGGCCCCGGGACCATCACCCCCTGCCCACGGAGGGGTTAACACCTGGCTACATAACACCGTCCCCGGCAGCCTAGTCAACGGCAGCGGTGCTGTCCTCATTCACCACAACCCGTGGGTGGCGTCATGAACTTACATCCCTAACCGCCATAGCCCCGGCCGTGAACCTTCTCCACCGAAGTCCCTACACGTAGTGCCAGCTTCCCTTCAGAACGACGTGGCCACCCACCGAAGAGTACGGATCCGAGCGGCTCGGCAGCTGGCCGAGCCCCGGGGCGGTACATGTGATTGATTGAGTGCGTGGACAGTAGTCTTTTATACAGATTACGGGTTCAAACAGGTGAAATTAATACAGATAATGAGCGGAGAGTAGGAGCTTCTTATAGAAAGGATAACAGGTCTGTGAGAGCCAGAATTCTTGCTGGTTTTTTAGGTGATCAAATACTTATTTCATGCAATAAAATGCTAATTAATTATTTAAATATCATACAATGTGATTTTCTGGATTTTTTATTCTGTCACAGCTGACGTTATCTACGATAAAAATTACAGACCTCTCCATTCTTTGTAGGTGGGAAAACTTGCAAAATCGGAAGAGGATCAAATACTTATTTTCCACACTGTATTTTGTGTGGTGTAACTATCTGTTTTAAGAGCATATGTCACGCTCCCCGGGTCCCCTGCTCTGCTCCCCGGCTCACCTGCCACGCTCCCCGGCTTCCCTGCGTCGCTCCCCGGTTCCTCTGTCCGGCGTCCGCCGCTCCCCGGTCTCCAGCCTCCATTGCCTGCGGTCCCCAGGCGTCCTGGTCCCCGCTCCCGGCGCCCGTCGGCTACTCAGCCCCAGCCCGGCTCTCCTGCTTCCTCCTCACCGCTTCCTGCCCTGGCTTCTGGCACCCGGGCCTCGCGCATGCGCGTTAGGGCGCGCGCGGTCATTGACCCTTTCTTAAAGGGCCAGCGTCCACTGACAGGAAATTGAGCACACAGGTACAGGGTATAAAAGGGGTTAGTGTCCAAGTGGGCGGGGCCTGTTCTTCGTGTTTCCCAAGCTAGGAGTCAGGTCTCCTTGTGTTCCTGTGATATACTCACCTCTCTCTCTTCTAGAGCCGATCCTGCCTCGCCATCCGGTCCTGCCGAACCCCGAACCCCAAACGCTGACTATCTGCCATCCTGACAGTCCGTTCCATCTCTGATCCCTGTGGTGACCCGTCCTCTCGCTCCATCGGTTCCGGACTCCGCCTGACAACATCTCGGCTTCCGAACCTGAGCTCCGTCACCCAGACTATCATCAGTGACTCCGTGGTCCCAGGGACTTCTCCATTCTACTCTTGTGCACGGTCTGTCCTGCTACCCGTAGTGCTCCAGCTACCGGACCCCTTACCTTCATCAAGGAGTTCGGCCCAGTGGATCCACCTCCTGGGTCTGCCCGTCCACCTGGCCCTAACAGTACGAACAGGCCATGGATCCCACCGAAGCACTAGCGGCCTTGCAGGAAGAACTCACACGCCAGCGTGAGACTCAGACCCGCATGCTGAACTTTATGTCTTCTGTGCACGCCCGCCTGAACACGCTACAAGCGTCGGTTACATCTTCAGCATCTCGGGCTTCCACTAGACAATCCACGGCTCCAGCTCCCGTGGCAGCCTCCTTGGATGCTTCCAGGCTTCGTTTGGCCTCACCACCCCGGTACGCCGGTGATCCCAAGACCTGCAGGGGATTCATAAACCAATGCTCCCTCCATTTCACGCAGCTGCCGCATAAGTTTGCCTCCGACCAAGCCAAGGTCGCCTTCATGATGTCCCATCTAGAGGGTGAGGCATTGGCGTGGATGAACCCCTTGTGGGAGAAGGAGGACCCTGTGACCACGAACATCCAGGAGTTCCTGCAGGCATTTCGTGGCACCTTTGACGAGCCCGGACGCGCCTCCGCGTCTGCCTCATCTCTTCTCCGGTTACGTCAGGGGACTCTGACGGTGGGTCAATATGCCATCCGTTTTCGCACCTTGGCTTCGGAACTTGGGTGGAACAACGAGGCTCTAACCGCCGCCTTCTGGGAAGGACTCTCGGGTCGAATTAAAGATGAGCTGGCTGGTCGTGACGTACCGTCCACCCTGGATGCCCTGATTACCCTAGCGACTCGAGTGGACATTCGCTTTCAGGAGCGATCCAAAGAGGTGTCCCGTGAGAGACGACCGGTACGGCATTCCTCTCCTCCGCAGAAGCCCGCCGTACTTCAGTCAACGGCATCTGGTGTCTCCGTCCACGAGCCCATGCAGATCGACCGTGTGCGGCAGTCTGAACAACGCCGAGCAGAGCGGCTCACCAAGGGCCTCTGCTTCTACTGCGGAGAGGGCACACACCTTCTACGCTCCTGTCCAGAGAGGCCGGGAAACTCCAAAGCCTAGGGTTGGTAGGAGAGGCCACCCTAGGTGCTGGGACTCTCTCAGACCCGGTTACGTGGACTGTTCAAGTGACAACGGGAGAGACGCGGTTCACGGCCGAGGCGTACCTCGATTCCGGGGCAGCAGGCAATTTCATCCAGCAGGCCACGGTGGACAAGTACCAGGTGCCTGTTACTCCACTCGACAAACCCCTCGTGATTGCCTCTGTGGATGGGAGACCCCTCTCTGACACCATCTCGTGGATCACCAGGCCGATCAATCTGCGTATCGGTGCCCTGCACACCGAGAACATCGCTCTCTACGTCCTCCCACACATGTCCCATCAAATCCTGCTGGGACTCCCCTGGTTAAGGACACACGAACCGTCAGTCAGCTGGGGCACTGGTGAAATCACCCGATGGGGCTCTTCTTGCCATGAGAACTGTCTGAAGACCATACAACCCATCCGACGACCTCCGGTTCCAGAGTCCCTACCGGGACTGCCCTCGGCCTATTGGTCCTTCGCGGACGTCTTTGACAAAAAGGAATCAGAGGTACTTCCGCCACATCGTCCTTACGATTGTGCCATCGACCTGCTCCCGGGAAGTACACCACCTCGAGGACGGATATATCCGCTGTCTCCTGCCGAAACAAGGGCCATGTCTACTTACATCACAGAGAGCCTGGAAAGGGGATTCATTCGGAGATCCTCCTCTCCTGCTGGAGCAGGCTTCTTCTTCGTTAGGAAGAAAGAAGGTGACCTACGCCCATGCATAGACTACCGGGGATTGAACCAAATCACCGTGAAAAACAAGTACCCCCTGCCGCTCATCCCCGAATTGTTTGATCGGCTTAGAGGAGCTCGTGTGTTCACCAAGTTGGATCTTCGGGGTGCCTACAACCTGGTCCGCATCCGCTCTGGGGACGAATGGAAGACCGCGTTCAATACTCGCGATGGGCACTATGAATACTGTGTGATGCCCTTCGGCCTGTGTAACGCACCAGCAGTCTTTCAGGAATTGGTGAACGATGTGTTCCGAGACCTTCTCTACGTCTGTGTGGTGGTGTATCTTGATGACATCCTGGTCTTTTCTCCGGACCTCCAGACCCACAGAGAGAACGTGCAGCTGGTACTACGACGACTGAGGGAGAATCGTCTGTACGCCAAGTACGAGAAGTGTGTCTTCGAGCAGTCTTCTCTTCCCTTCCTGGGTTACGTCATCTCCGATACCGGACTGCAGATGGATCCGAAGAAGGTCTCTTCCATTCTCAACTGGCCTCCTCCTTCTGGACTAAAGGCAATCCAACGCTTTCTGGGATTCGCCAACTATTACCGCCAGTTCATTCCTCACTTCTCGGCTCTGACTGCTCCTCTCTCCGCCTTGACCAAGAAGGGGGCTAATCCAAAGGACTGGTCACCTGCGGCCGACGCCGCGTTTGACTCCCTGAAGCGGGCATTTGCCTCCTCTCCTGTGCTCCACCGTCCGGAGTTAAACCGACAGTTCACCTTGGAGGTGGATGCCTCCTCCTCGGGAGCCGGAGCAGTGCTCATGCAGAAGTCCTCCTCCGGGAAGATGGTGACTTGCGGTTTCTTCTCCAAGAGCTTCTCAGCGCCTGAACGCAACTACACCATCGGTGACCGAGAGCTATTGGCAGTCAAACTGGCTCTGGAGGAATGGCGCTACCTTCTGGAAGGAGCAGTGTACCCCGTTATTATTTACACGGACCACAAGAACCTGGAATACCTGCGGTCTGCTCAGCGACTGAACCCACGGCAAGCCAGGTGGTCCTTGTTCTTTGCCAGATTCGATTTCCAACTCCATATCCGACCCGCGGACAAGAATGTACGCGCAGATGCCTTGTCCAGGTCATTCATGCCCATGGAGCAGGAGGAGGAGACATCCCAGCCCATCATCTGCCCTAGTAAAATCATTCCGGTGACTCCTGTCACCCTGGCCCAGATACCGCCCGGGAAGACCTATGTCTCTGAGACTGACAGGCAAAAAGTGTTACACTGGGGCCATGCCTCGAAAATAGCCGGTCATGCTGGTCAGAAGAGAACATGGAGTACGATTGTCCGTCATTACTGGTGGCCATCCCTTCGGACGGATGTTGCTTCTTTTGTCTCAGCCTGCTCCTCTTATGCCAGGAACAAAACGCCCAAACACCTGCCATATGGCCGTCTTCTGCCTCTGCCTATACCCTCAGTTCCGTGGCAACACATTGCGATGGACTTTATTACGGACTTGCCACTGTCCTCCGGACACACAGTCATATGGGTCGTGGTGGATCGGTTCTCTAAAATGGCTCATTTCGTCCCTATGGCTGGACTGCCCTCTGCCCAGGAACTCGCTGACGCCTATATACAACACATCTTCCGCTTGCATGGCTTTCCATCACACATTGTGTCCGACAGAGGAACTCAGTTTACCTCCCGCTTCTGGAGGGCTCTCTGCAAACATCTGGGAGTGACTCTGGACTTTTCTTCAGCCTACCATCCTCAGTCGAACGGCCAAGTGGAACGGGTCAATCAGATCTTGACCTCCTTCTTACGTCACTACGTCAACGCCCATCATGACGACTGGTCCACGCTTCTTCCTTGGGCTGAATTCTCCCATAACCACCACGTCAGTGAGTCCTCCTCCAGCTCTCCCTTCCATGTCGTTTACGGACTTCAGCCTTCCGTCCCATTGCCTGTATCCTCTTCCTCGGATGTCCCTGCTGCTGATGCTGTAGCCCGTGACTTTGCAACGATTTGGGACTCTGTCAAGGCGTCCCTTGGACGTGCTTCCCTGCGGATGAAGAAACACGCAGACAAGAGGCGTCTGGACCCTCCGTGTTTCTCTCCAGGAGAACTCGTCTGGCTTGCTTCCAAGTACGTCCGATTGAAGCTACCATCCTACAAGCTGGGACCTCACTACATCGGGCCGTTTAAAGTCCTCAGCAAGATCAATGAGGTCTCCTACAAGCTGCAGCTCCCGGCCACGATGAGGATACCCAACTCCTTCCACGTCTCCCTGCTCAAGCCGGTTGTCCTTGGTCCCTTCTCCGCTGCTGCCAGTTCGGCTCCTCCTCCTATTGCCGATGATGACATCTATGCGGTAAGGGATATCGTGGCCATGAAAACCGTACGGGGCCATCAGTTCTTCCTGGTGGATTGGGCAGGGTATGGTCCTGAGGATAGGTCCTGGGAACCCCGGGAGAACGTGGGTACTCCCCTGATACGTGCCTTCCTGTCCCGGCTGCGGGGAGGGGGGCGTGGGGGGGGGGTACTGTCACGCTCCCCGGGTCCCCTGCTCTGCTCCCCGGCTCACCTGCCACGCTCCCCGGCTTCCCTGCGTCGCTCCCCGGTTCCTCTGTCCGGCGTCTGCCGCTCCCCGGTCTCCAGCCTCCATTGCCTGCGGTCCCCAGGCGTCCTGGTCCCCGCTCCCGGCGCCCGTCGGCTACTCAGCCCCAGCCCGGCTCTCCTGCTTCCTCCTCACCGCTTCCTGCCCTGGCTTCTGGCACCCGGGCCTCGCGCATGCGCGTTAGGGCGCGCGCGCGGTCATTGACCCTTTCTTAAAGGGCCAGCGTCCACTGACAGGAAATTGAGCACACAGGTACAGGGTATAAAAGGGGTTAGTGTCCAAGTGGGCGGGGCCTGTTCTTCGTGTTTCCCAAGCTAGGAGTCAGGTCTCCTTGTGTTCCTGTGATATACTCACCTCTCTCTCTTCTAGATCCTGCCTCGCCATCCGGTCCTGCCGAACCCCGAACGCTGACTATCTGCCATCCTGACAGTCCGTTCCATCTCTGATCCCTGTGGTGACCCGTCCTCTCGCTCCATCGGTTCCGGACTCCGCCTGACAACATCTCGGCTTCCGAACCTGAGCTCCGTCACCCGGACTACCATCTGTGACTCCGTGGTCGCAGGGACTTCTCCATTCTACTCTTGTGCACGGTCTGTCCTGCTACCCGTAGTGCTCCAGCTACCGGACCCCTTACCTTCATCAAGGAGTTCGGCCCAGTGGATCCACCTCCTGGGTCTGCCCGTCCACCTGGCCCTAACAGCATAAAAATTCAAAGATTGAAAATTATGAAAGTTTTTAATATTTTCATAGAGAATTATAATTCTCGGAAACGCTAACGTGTTTCAGAGGAGATATACTTTAAAGAACCGGCCAGAGATATGATTAGTATGGTGCTATCGTCGGATGGCTGTTCCTTCCTAGTGCTACTGCAGGAGATTGAAAGGTCTCTTATTCGCATGTAGCGAGAGAGAGACCTACCTGTCAATAAGCTACAGCGGTGCTGGGAAAAGCCAGCCGGGATACCGTCAGACCTGTCTCCTCTCTGCCGGATCTTTAAAGTACGCCGGAGTATCTCAGAGCGTGATAAACCTATCTGTAGTCATACAGCCACGTTGCAATTGAAGCTGCCCACAATTTGAACAGGGAAGTAAAAAGTATACAGACAGACCAGCACTGGATCACAGCTGAATCTTCCTGTGACGTAAAACATTTCCCTGCCTGTTTTTTTAAAAAAAATGTTTTATTTCAAAGAAATAATTATTTGCAATCCTGCACTGTAATCTTTGTTTACTTCTTTACTTCCTCCGCGGCTGAGGAGATGTGTTGAATTGATCAAACTTTATCCCTGTATGGTCAGACACAGCCACTACACAGTAAATAGCAGGGACACATATATAAGATTATCTCAGCACAGGAACATTTTTTTAAACACATCCAATTGTGGAATTTAGTATTATTCCAAGACTATTGATCAAAATGAACTTTTTTTTGTAGGAAATTCCCTTTAAGAAAAATTCTACAAAATTCAACTCAAAATCTGCTTCAAAACCTCTTGGAAAAGTCTTTTAATTTATTTCTATGGGAAATACACTTGTCAGTTTACATGAAGTTTTCCTATTTAGCTCTTATTTTTTTCCTGAAGAGGTTTTGAAAAAATACGTTTCATAGTTTCATAGTATCATAGTATCATAGTTTTTAAGGTTGAAGGGAGACTCTAAGTCCATCTAGTTCAACCCGTAGCCTAACATGTTGATCCAGAGGAAGGCAAAAAAAACCCCAATGTGGCAAACAAGTTCCAATGGGGAAAAAATTTCCTTCCTTCGTCCACATCCGGCAATCAGACTAGTTCCCTGGATCAATACCCTGTCATAAAATCTAATATACATAACTGGTAATATTATATTTTTCAAGAAAGGCATCCAGGCTCTGCTTAAATGTCAGTAGTGAATCACTCATTACAACACCATGCGGCAGAGAGTTCCATAGTCTCACTGCTCGTACAGTAAAGAATCCTCCTCTGTGATTATGATTAAACCTTCTTTCCTCAAGACGTAGCGGATGCCCCCGTGTTCCAGTCGCAGGCCTAGGTGTAAAAAGATCTTTGGAAAGGTCTCTGTACTGTCCCCTCATATATTTACACATTGTGATTAGATCCCCCCTAAGCCTTTGTTTTTGCAAACTAAATAACCCCAAGTTTAATAACCTGTCTTGGTGTTGCAGCCCACCCATTCCTCTAATCTAGGTCGCTCTTCTATCTACCTGTAAGATTATGCTATTTATAACCTTCTATACTGTTGCTATGAAGAAAAGCCTCCATTCCTCGCTTAAATTCATTCAGTGAGTTGGCCATCACCACTTCCTCAGGAAGAGAGTTCCAGAGCCTCACTGCTCTTACCGTGAAGAACCCTCTTCTATGCTGATGTAGGAATTTTCTTTCCTCCAATCGAAGAGAATGCCCCCTTGTTCTTATCATAGTCCTTGGTACAAACAGATCATGGGAGAGATCTCTATATGGTCCTCTGATATATTTGTACATATTTATTAGGTCTCCCCTAAGTCTTCTCTTTTCTAGAGTAAATAGACCTAATTTTGATAACCTTTCCGTGTATTGTAATGCACCTACTCCATTATTTTAGTAGCCCGCCTCTGAACCCTTTCAAGTTGAGTAATGTCTTTCTTGAGCACCGGCGCCCAAAATTGCACACAATACTCCAAGTGTGGTCTGACGAGTGATTTGTACAGAGGGAGAATTATGTTTTCATCTCGTGCCCCCAGACCTCTTCTAATGCATCCCATCACCCTATTTGCTTTGGTGGCTGCTGCCTGACACTGGGCACTCCAATTTAGCTTCTTATTGACTAAGATGCCTAAGTCTTTTTCCATGTCTGATTTCCCCAGCGGTTTCCCATTTAGTAAGTAATCGTAGCATCTGTTTCTCCTTCCCACGTGCAGAACCTTACACTTATCTGTGTTAAACCTCATTTGCCATTTTTCAGCCCAATTCTCCAATTTACCCAAGTCGGTGGCTATGTGCGCTCATTTTTTTTTTTCAGGGGAAATTGAGCAAAATCTCCAAGTTTTTGAAAAAGTTTTGCATTTTTGAGGATTTGAAGAGTTTTGTCTCAGTTTCTTTTTGGTTTCTATTCCAAAACTTATTCAAAAACTCTTTGGGCACATGGGGGAAAAAAGTGGGTATCACTTCTTGGAAGCAGATTCCTAAAGATATCTCTCCATACTAAGAAAACTCTTCCAAAAACACTTGTAAGAAAAGAAAAACTCCTTAAAAAAATTGCTACTTTCAAATTTGTGTTTTTTGAGCTCCTTAAAAAACTGAGTGTGAATATAACTCTTAGGTTGGACTCAGATGAACGTATGGCATCCGATGTGATATGGCTAATGACATGCGACTGTGACCTGATCGTGCAATCGGGCCACAGCTATGAAGTTGAGGGCAGGTGCTGTTGAGGAGAGGGAGGGGTTAATCTCCCCATCTCCTCCATTGTCATCCTGTGCGTATATCACACTGCACTGGGATAACATCTGAGTGCAGTCCAATGTTTTTCTCGCACCCATAGACTTGAATGGGTGCGAGTGATACGGCTCTTGCAGAAAATCACAGCATTTGGCAACTTTTCTTGCATCTAGAATCTGGATGCGAGAAAAGCTGACCAACAGCTCTCCCTCATTGCACTCGGACCAATGTTAGTCAGTGTGAGATTTTCTCGCATTGCACTAGTCCATTTTTCACGCTCGTATGAGCGTGCCCTTAGGGGATGTCTCGTAGACATGAATATGAGGAGTTTTCTAAGCATTTTTGGTTAGTTCGTGGTTTTGAGGATGAATTTGAAAAGTCTATGGAAACATAGTCTAATACTTCTAAGACCCCCTTCACAAGTCAGTGATTCCAGTACGAATGACGCTGTTTTCATACATACTGGAATTACGGACATTCGCAGAGCCATTAAAAATCAATGGGTCTGCGCACACATTGGTGTGATCCGTGTAACACAGACCGGAGAAAACACGGGTCTTTGAACTAAAATGATTTATATACTCACCTGTCTCCAGTGCTGCTGTCACTTGCTTCAGGACCTGCCCATTATGCTCATTGCATATTCCCTGCACCACGGACGTGGAAGCAAGTGTGATCGCAGCGCCGGAGGCATCAGCACCATGGACAGCAGCGCCGGGGACAGGTGAGTACAAAGTTTCTGCTCTCCATGTGCTATCAAGGATAGCAGACAGGTGAGTAAACAGTTCCTGCTTTCCATGTGCTATCCGTGATAGCACACAACAGTTGAATAAAAAGTTCCTGCTTTCTATGTGCTATCCGTGATAGCACATGACAGGTGAGTAAAAAGTTCCTACTTTCTATGTGCTATCCGTGATAGCACACGACAGGTGAGTAAAAAGTTCCTACTTTCTATGTGCTATCCGTGATAGCACATGACAGGTGAGTAAAAAGTTCGTGCTTTCCATGTACTATCACGGTATCACGGATAGGACACGACAGGTGAGTAAAAAGTTCCTGGTCTCAATGTGCTATCATGTATAGCACACAACAGGTGAATAAAAAGTTCCTGTTTTCCATGTGCTATCATGGATAGCACACGACAGGTGAGTAAGAAGTTCTTGCCCTCCGTGTGCTATCATGGATAGCACACGACAGGTGAGTAAAAAGTTCCTGCTTTCCATGTGCTATCAAGGATAGCACATGGGATATTTTGTCATACCATGCCTGATGAAGGGACCTGAGATGTCTCGAAAGCTTGCTCTGTAACATCACTTTATTTTATTTTAGTTAGCCATTAAAAGGTATCAAAAGATTATAATTGTGTTCCTCTCACTGAGAACATTCAATCATTTTTCAACTGGCTAACACGGTACCAAAAGCTTTTCACTTGTAACTATCATGGATAGCACACAACAGGTGAGTAAAAAGTTCCTGCTTTCCATGTGCTATCATGGATAGCACACAAAGGGTGAGTAAAAAGTTCCTACTTTCCATGTGTTATGGATAGCACACAAAGGGTGAGTAAAAAGTTCCTGCTTTCCATGTGCTATCATGTATAGCACACAAAGGGTGAGTAAAAAGTTCCTACTTTCCATGTGTTATGGATAGCACACGGAGGACGTGTGCCAAAGTCATGGCACACAGAGGGCCATACGCACCTTCAACACCTCTGTTAAAAAGAGTATGTGTTTTTCACTGACATGTGAAAGAGGCCTAACATTGGTATTGGAGCTGAACTGCAATGTCAAGCATGACCTGTAGACATGGGTGGCGCTGATTTTGTAAGAAGTCATGTTTTTCCAACTTTTGAAAATCCTTTAAATGAAAGAAAAAAAACTGCAAAGAGAGGAGATATCAATCCATCCCAAGCAGGATTTCGAATGCCGCTTTGGCCGTAACTAGAGTATTATCAATGTTGTCATCAGTAAAGCAAAACATTTGCAACACTTCTTAGTATTTTGTTTAGATGAGAACTTTAATATTGCTTCTAGTCCTCTCTCGTGTTCCCGGGTTCATTTTATCAAGCTTGAAACAAACATTGATATGTAAATTGTAACATTCAACTACTGGAGCGCATTGTAGGAAACTTCGAAAGAAAGCTTTTCACTCCCACTCTTAATAAGTGGGCAAATAGAAAAGCCTCGCCCCCCTCGCACATGTAAATGCATTTTTCAGCGCTGTGGCATGAATACTTCTGCATCATTAAAGGCCCCAATCATTCTCATGCTTGGATGACCAAGATAAACCAAAACACAACAAAGTCCCGAATCCACCTGGGTTCTTTAATATGCAAATACTTTTTTTTCCCCCTACTTTGACCAAGGTCAACAAAAAATCTGGGCCCCCGATATGCAAATTCTCTCCTTCCAGGTGGTCATTAAAATGAATCCCAATTTGCAATTAATATGAAATAAATTGCTGATCCCAAACCAAATTACATGCAAATTTACTCAACCGGTTTATGAATATTCAACAAACACGGCTACATTAACCCCTTTAAGACAAAGACTCTTTTGACGTTTAGGACTAGAGAAATTGTATCAAATTCAATTATTTTTTTTGCATTCAGAAAAACAAAAAAAAATTTTCTCCCACCGCATAATTTTTTTTTTAATTTGAATATTTGAATTCAGATACGTGCGGGTTTCGGTGGTGCAGAGGATATTGGTGAACGGTAGGTAGATCTCTACTAAATGGGGGATGGCACCAAGGAGAATGCACTCCGGAGTTGAGAGGGTTAATATATGAAAGCCAATAGGTATAGTGGTGACACGCTACCCTCAAAGGTTTTAAGATGCAACATATGCCAATTAATTTTTACCTTTATTAAATTCCACAGAATAACCCACAAACCAGTTTTTGGCTCCGGACAGGAGCCTTCGTCTATTTCATTTAATTTATTATTTCATATATCATTTATTTTTATTTTTTTATTTTTTACAAGAGAACCTGTCACCAGATTTGGTGACTATAAGCTGTGTCCACCACCAATGAGTTCTTAACACTAGAAGTCCCAGAAATTTCGAGCTCCCCCCTGAAGTCCCGAAAGAGGGGTACCATCACACTTTAGCGAAGCTACAGCAATCCCACCAGCGAGCTGACCTGGTCAGGATCACTGGTGCGTCGCTACATGGTCACTGGTGAGCTGTCAATCAGGCAGATCTCACCAGCGACCAGTGATCAGCCCCCAGCCACCAGCGACGCGTGGAAGCGATGCTGCGCTTGGTAACTAAGGTAAATATCGAGTAACCAAGCAAAGCACTTCGCTTGGTTACCCGATATTTACCTTGGTTACCAGCGCACACCGCTTAGCGCTGGCTCCCTGCACTCCTAACCAGAGTACACATCGGGTTAATAAGCAAACCGCTTTGCTTATTTACAGCCTCACTGGCAGCCTGAGAGTGGCGTACGCTAGTAACCAAGGTAAATATCAGGTAACCAAGCACAGCGCTTCGCTTGGTTACCCGATATTTATCTTGGTTACAGCTTACCGCAGGCTGCCAGAAGCCGGCTCCCTGCTCCCTGCACATTCAGATCGTTGCTCTCTCGCTGTCAAACACAGCAATGTGTGCTTCACAGCGGGAGAGCAACGTCCAAAAAATGAACCAGCACTGTGTGTAACGAGCAGCGATTTCACAGCAGGGGCCAGATCGCTACTCAGTGTCACACATAGCGAGATCGCTGATGAGGTCACTGGTGCGTCACAAAAACCGTGACTCAGCAGCGATCTCGCTAGCGATCTCGCTATGTGAGAAGTACCCCTTAGTCCAAACTGAATAAAACTAACTAGAAACTAAATGGCTAAACTCAATGGAAAACAACAACCTCCTGTGGTGCAACAGTAATGGCCCTAATTAGAGAACAAAAGACGGTGATTATAGGATATTAGCTAAAATCCTTGAGGTCATTCGCCCCGTCTCTGGGTTCCAATGGTAGAAATGTTAAATGACCCCTCTCTGGGACTTCTAGTGTTAAATACTGCACTCCAGAATACTGTATATAAGAATGTAGAATGTAAAATGCGCTTTTATAATACTCACCTAGGAGGTGGTCCAGTCTGATGGGTGTCACTGCTAGAGATGAGCGAACTGGTCCCGGTTCGGCTCGAGGCGGTTCGCCGAACGGAGGTCCCGTTCGAGTTCAGTTCGTCGAACGTTCGACGAACCGAACTCGAACGTATAGGCTATAATGGGAGGCAATAACAAACACATAAAAATGCATGATAAATGTACACAAACAGTTAATAAACATTGCCATAACACTTACCGGTCCCCGCGATCCCTTCTGCACTCTGTCTCCTGCCGCTATTCCATCCGATGATCGCTGAATCTTCCCGGCGACCGGCACTGCCAGCAGAGATGCAGGACCTATCGTGACGTCAAAATAGCCATGTGACCAGTCACGTGGCTATTATCTCATTGGCTACAGACTGGTCACATGACTATGACACGTCATGTAGGACCTGCGAGTGCATCTCTCCGGTACACGGTGCACATATGTGTATCGCCGTGTACCGGCGACATGCTCTAGCACACGGTCGACTCCCCGTTCCGTTAGGGACCGGCTGACACAGCCGGTCATTAACGGAGATCACCGTTGCCATAGCAACGCAGTTAGCGGTGACGTCACCGCTAACCGCGGCTCCGAGAGCACCATTGCTATGGTAACGCGTCTGTCAGCGGTACCGCTGTTACCGCTGACAGCCAGCACTGTTCACTCACGGAGTGAAGGCTGCACGCTGCTTCCCGATTGTAGTGAGGATTGTACTGAGGATGAGGTTCCCCAGCCCCAAGTGATGAGCTGGTGAACCTCATCCTTCCTCACTACAATCGTCACTACTACTACACTAGAAAGAAGACAGAAGAGCAGGATCGTGGAGGGCTGACAGGGGGTAATAAAGATGGCGTCTCTAAGTGTGTCTGTGTATTTATTTCTATTAAAGTATTTTTTCTCTGTGTGGTGTTTTTTTTTAACCCTTTATTGGAGATTCTTAATGGCCGGGTCAAACGTGCCTGACATTAAGAATCTCTGGCTTAATACTGGCTAGTAAAACAAAGCCAGTATTAACTCATGATTACCCAACAAGCCACCCGGCTCCAGGGCTGTTGGAAGAGTTGGATACAGCGCCAGATGATGGCGCTTCTATGAGAGCGCCATTTTCTGGGATGGCTGCGGACTGAAATCCGCAGCAGAGGCACCCAGAAACCTCGGGTTAGCCTGTGCTGCGGATTCCAATCCCCAGCTGCCTAGTTGTACCCGGCTGGACACAAAAATGGGGCGAAGCCCACGTCATTTGTTTTTTAATTATTTCATGAAATAAGTGAAATAATTAAAAAAAAACGGGTTTCCCTATATTTTTGGTTCCCAGCCGGGTACAAATAGGCAACTGGGGGTTGGAGGCAGCCCGTGGCTGCCTGCTGTACCTGGCTAGCATACAAAAATATGGCGAAGCCCACGTCATTTTTTTGGTGGGCAAGAAAATTCTGCATACAGTCCTGGATGGAGTATGCTGAGCCTTGTAGTTCTGCAGATGCTGTCTGCTCTTCTCCATACAGACAGACAGCAGCTGCAGAACTACAAGGCTCAGCATACTCCATCCAGGACTGTATGCAGAAGTTTTTTGCCCCCTGAAAAAATTATGTGGGCTTCGCCATATTTTTGTATGCTAGCCAGGTACAGCAGGCAGGTACGGCTGCCCCCAACCCCCAGTTGCCTATTTGTACCCGGCTGAGAACCAAAAATAAAGGGAAGCCCTTTTTTTATTATTTCATGAATTTCACAACTAGGCAGCTGGGGATTGGAATCCGCAGCACAGGTTGGCCTGAGCTTTCTGGGCCCCACTGCTGCGAATTGCAGTCTGCAGCCGCCTCAGAAAATGGCATTTTCATAGAAGCGCCATCTTCTGGCACTGTATCCAACTCTTCCAGCACCTGCCTGCTATACCTGGCTAGCATACAAAAATATGGCGAAGCTCACGTCCTTTTTTTGTAGTTTTTTGGCAAAAAAAATAAAAAATGCTTCCCTGGATTTTCCATTGCCATTGAAGGTAACATCAAGCAGTGGGGGTTAGCAGCCAGTAGCTGCTTGGATTACCCTTAGCTAGCAATACAAAAAATGCAGCAGGAGCCCATATATATTTTTTTTAATTATTTATTTAAATAACTAAAAACAAAATGGGCTTCCCTGTATTTTGATTGCTGGACATCACAGTGCTGTAAAAATAAATCTTTAAAAAAATGACGTAGCGCTCCGCGGTATTTTTGATTCTCAGCGCAGATAAAGCAGACAGCTATGGGTTGCCACCCCCATCTGCCTGCCGTTACCTTGGTTGGCAATCAAAATACAGGGAAGCCCATTAATTTTTTCTATTTAAAAAATTGTTAAAAAAAAAAATGACGTTGGGTCCCCCCATTTTTGATAGCCAGCTAGGGTAAAGCAGACGGTTGTAGCCTGAAAACCACAGCTGGCAGCTTTACCGTGGTTGGGGATCCAATGTGGAGGTCCCCTCAGGCTCTTTTTTATAATTATTTTATAAATATTAATAATTACACAATAAAAGTAGGGTCCCCCCCAAATTGGATCACCAGCCAAGGTAAAGCGGACAGTTGTGGTCTGGTATTCTCAGGGTGGGAAGGTCCATAGTTATTGGGCCTTCACAGCCTAAAAATAGCAGGCCGCAGGCACCCCAGACGTGGCGCATCCACTAGATGCGCCAATCCTGGCGCTTCACCCCAGCTCATCCCGTGCCCTGGTGCAGTGGCAAACGGGGTAATAAATCGGGTTGATACTAGCTGTAAAGTCACCTGAGATCAAGCCCAGCAGTTTGTGATGTCATGGCGTCTATTACATACCCAACATCATAAACTGTCAGTACTAACAAAAAAAAAAAAAAAAATCGACAAAAGAAATTTATTTGAAAAAACAGTCCCCAAAACATTTCCTCTTTCACCAATTTATTGTAAGAAAAAAAATAAAGGGGTCCCACGACGACTCTGGACCGTCTAGAATATGGGGGGGAGACACTCAGGGAACGTATCCCCCATTTTCTAGGAGTGCGGACTCTTCATGTGAGGAGTGTGGGTGCAATGAATCTGCACTCACTCTTCTCGGGTCCACAGCAGCAGAGTCCATGTCGTAATGGTTGCTACCAAAGCTGCAATGCCCTGCTCATGAGGTAAGGGCATGCCTAATCAGGAGAACTACTGTAGAGGAAGCTCTGCTCACCGGTATATAGGTGCTCAGAGGAAATAATAGATAAAATTAGTGATTAACCTCGGCACTCTAAATCTCCCAGACTAAGTCAGTAAGTCACAACGGATAGTAATGCAAAATCACTCTTTATTGGTCGGTATTAAGAAAAAAAATTTTTCATAAGCATATATGTTTTTGTCCAAAACAAGTTACAAATGACGTTTCGGCCTGAGCCTTCGTCAGATTGGACTTATCTGCATGTAATCATGAAAAATGACAATAATCAGTATCACATAAGAGTGAGAGAACAATAACATAAACTCGAACAATGTAGAGGTACAATTGGGATGCAGCAAAAAAATTGCAACACAGCAAGGAATGAAACACATGATACAAATGTCATAATACAGTACAAGGACAATATAGTAATGACAAATATGGGGTCAGAGTAGGCTTAGACAGCTCTGGTACGAAAGAGATGTCAATCATAAAGTAACATGTGCAGTAGGTGTAGAGCTACAGTATGCATGGCAGAGCTAATGGGTAGACCGACCATAGAAAAAGTAGAGAAAAAGTGGAGAAAAAATGTAGAAAAAGTGGAGAAAAAGTGGAGAAAACGTGGAGAAAAAATGTAGAAAAAGTGGAGAAAAAGGGGAGAAAAAATGTAGAAAAAGTGGAGAAAAAGTGGAGAAAAAGTGGAGAAAAAATGTAGAAAAAGTGGAGAAAAAGTGGAGAAAAAATGTAAAAAAAGTGGAGAAAAAGTGGAGAAAAAGTGGAGAAAAAGTGGAGAAAAAATGTAGAAAAAGTGGAGAAAAAGTGGAGAAAAAATGTAGAAAAAGTGGAGAAAAAGTGGAGAAAAAGTGGAGAAAAAGTGGAGAAAAAATGTAGAAAAAGTGGAGAAAAAGTGGAGAAAAATTGGAGAATAAGTGGAGAATAAGTGGAGAAAAAGTGGAGAAAAAGTGGAGAAAAAGTGGAGAAAAAGTGGAGAAAAAATGTAGAAAAAAATGGAGAAAAAGTGGAGAAAAAGTGGAGAAAAAATGTAGAAAAAGTGGAGAAAAAGTGGAGAAAAAATGTAGAAAAAGTGGAGAAAAAGTGGAGAATAAGTGGAGAAAAAATGGAGAAAAAAATGGAGAAAAAGTGGAGAAAAAGTGTAGGAAAAAGTGGAGAATAAGTGGAGAAAAAGTGGAGAAAAAGTGGAGAATAAGTGGAGAAAAAGTGGAGAATAAGTGGAGAAAAAGTGGAGAATAAGTGGAGAAAAAATGTAGAAAAAGTGGAGAAAAAGAGGAGAAAAAGTGGAGAAAAAGTGGAGAAAAAGTGGAGAAAAAATGTAGAAAAAGTGGAGAAAAAGTGGAGAAAAAATGTAGAAAAAGTGGAGAAAAAGTGGAGAAAAAGTGGAGAAAAAGTGGAGAAAAAGTGGAGAAAAAGTGGAGAAAAAATGTAGAAAAAAATGGAGAAAAAGTGGAGAAAAAGTGGAGAAAAAATGTAGAAAAAGTGGAGAAAAAGTGGAGAAAAAATGTAGAAAAAGTGGAGAAAAAGTGGAAAAAAGTGGAGAATAAGTGGAGAAAAAATGGAGAAAAAAATGGAGAAAAAGTGGAGAAAAAGTGTAGGAAAAAGTGGAGAATAAGTGGAGAAAAAGTGGAGAATAAGTGGAGAAAAAGTGGAGAATAAGTGGAGAAAAAGTGGAGAAAAAGTGGAGAATAAGTGGAGAAAAAGTGGAGAAAAAGTGGAGAAAAAGTGGAGAAAAAATGTAGAAAAAGTGGAGAAAAAGTGGAGAAAAAATGTAGAAAAAGTGGAGAAAAAGTGGAGAAAAAGTGGAGAAAAAGTGGAGAAAAAGTGGAGAAAAAGTGGAGAATAAGTGGAGAAAAAATGTAGAAAAAGTGGAGAAAAAGTGGAGAAAAAGTGGAGAAAAAGTGGAGAAAAAGTGGAGAAAAAATGTAGAAAAAGTGGAGAAAAAGTGGAGAAAAAGTGGAGAATAAGTGGAGAAAAAATGTAGAAAAAGTGGAGAAAAAGTGGAGAAAAAGTGGAGAAAAAGTGGAGAATAAGTGGAGAAAAAATGTAGAAAAAGTGGAGAAAAAGTGGAGAAAAAGTGGAGAAAAAGTGGAGAAAAAGTGGAGAAAAAGTGGAGAATAAGTGGAGAAAAAATGTAGAAAAAGTGGAGAAAAAGTGGAGAATAAGTGGAGAAAAAGTGGAGAAAAAGTGGAGAAAAAGTGGAGAATAAGTGGAGAAAAAGTGGAGAAAAAGTGGAGAATAAGTGGAGAAAAAATGTAGAAAAAGTGGAGAAAAAGTGGAGAAAAAGTGGAGAAAAAGTGGAGAAAAAGTGGAGAAAAAATGTAGAAAAAGTGGAGAAAAAGTGGAGAAAAAGTGGAGAAAAAATGTAGAAAAAGTGGAGAAAAAGTGGAGAAAAAGTGGAGAAAAAGTGGAGAAAAAGTGGAGAAAAAATGTAGAAAAAAATGGAGAAAAAGTGGAGAAAAAGTGGAGAAAAAATGTAGAAAAAGTGGAGAAAAAGTGGAGAAAAAATGTAGAAAAAGTGGAGAAAAAGTGGAGAAAAAGTGGAGAAAAAGTGGAGAATAAGTGGAGAAAAAATGGAGAAAAAAATGTAGAAAAAGTGGAGAAAAAGTGGAGGAAAAAGTGGAGAATAAGTGGAGAAAAAGTGGAGAATAAGTGGAGAAAAAGTGGAGAAAAAGTGGAGAATAAGTGGAGAATAAGTGGAGAAAAAATGTAGAAAAAGTGGAGAAAAAGTGGAGAAAAAGTGGAGAAAAAGTGGAGAAAAAGTGGAGAAAAAATGTAGAAAAAGTGGAGAAAAAGTGGAGAAAAAATGTAGAAAAAGTGGAGAAAAAGTGGAGAAAAAGTGGAGAAAAAGTGGAGAAAAAATGTAGAAAAAAATGGAGAAAAAGTGGAGAAAAAGTGGAGAAAAAATGTAGAAAAAGTGGAGAAAAAGTGGAGAAAAAATAAAGAAAAAGTGGAGAAAAAGTGGAGAAAAAGTGGAGAAAAAGTGGAGAATAAGTGGAGAAAAAATGGAGAAAAAAATGGAGAAAAAGTGGAGAAAAAGTGGAGGAAAAAGTGGAGAATAAGTGGAGAAAAAGTGGAGAATAAGTGGAGAAAAAGTGGAGAATAAGTGGAGAAAAAGTGGAGAAAAAGTGGAGAATAAGTGGAGAATAAGTGGAGAAAAAATGTAGAAAAAGTGGAGAAAAAGTGGAGAAAAAGTGGAGAAAAAGTGGAGAAAAAATGTAGAAAAAGTGGACAAAAAGTGGAGAAAAAATGTAGAAAAAGTGGAGAAAAAGTGGAGAAAAAGTGGAGAAAAAATGTAGAAAAAGTGGAGAAAAAGTGGAGAAAAAATGTAGAAAAAGTGGAGAAAAAGTGGAGAAAAAGTGGAGAAAAAGTGGAGAAAAAATATAGAAAAAGTGGAGAAAAAGTGGAGAATAAGTGGACAAAAAATGTAGAAAAAGTGGAGAAAAAGTGGAGAAAAAGTGGAGAAAAAATGTAGAAAAAGTGGAGAAAAAGTGGAGAAAAAAATGTAGAAAAAGTGGAGAAAAAGTGGAGAAAAAATGTAGAAAAAGTGGAGAAAAAGTGGAGAAAAAATGTAGAAAAAGTGGAGAAAAAGTGGAGAAAAAGTGGAGAAAAAGTGGAGAAAAAATGTAGAAAAAGTGGAGAAAAAGTGGAGAAAAAGTGGAGAATAAGTGGAGAATAAGTGGAGAAAAAGTGGAGAAAAAGTGGAGAAAAAGTGGAGAAAAAATGTAGAAAAAAATGGAGAAAAAGTGGAGAAAAAGTGGAGAAAAAATGTAGAAAAAGTGGAGAAAAAGTGGAGAAAAAGTGGAGAAAAAGTGGAGAAAAAGTGGAGAAAAAGTGGAGAAAAAATGTAGAAAAAGTGGAGAAAAAGTGGAGAAAAAGTGGAGGAAAAAGTGGAGAATAAGTGGAGAAAAAGTGGAGAAAAAGTGGAGAAAAAATGAAGAAAAAGTGGAGAAAAAGTGGAGAAAAAGTAGAGAAAAAGTGGAGAAAAAATGTAGAAAAAGTGGAGAAAAAGTGGAGAAAAAATGTAGAAAAAGTGGAGAAAAAGTGGAGAAAAAGTGGAGAAAAAGTGGAGAAAAAATGTAGAAAAAGTGGAGAAAAAGTGGAGAAAAAGTGGAGAATAAGTGGAGAATAAGTGGAGAAAAAGTGGAGAAAAAGTGGAGAAAAAGTGGAGAAAAAATGTAGAAAAAAATGGAGAAAAAGTGGAGAAAAAGTGGAGAAAAAATGTAGAAAAAGTGGAGAAAAAGTGGAGAAAAAGTGGAGAATAAGTGGAGAAAAAATGGAGAAAAAAATGGAGAAAAAGTGGAGAAAAAGTGGAGGAAAAAGTGGAGAAAAAGTGGAGAATAAGTGGAGAAAAAATGTAGAAAAAGTGGAGAAAAAGTGGAGAAAAAGTGGAGAAAAAGTGGAGAAAAAATGTAGAAAAAGTGGAGAAAAAGTGGAGAAAAAATGTAGAAAAAGTGGAGAAAAAGTGGAGAAAAAGTGGAGAAAAAGTGGAGAAAAAATGTAGAAAAAAATGGAGAAAAAGTGGAGAAAAAGTGGAGAAAAAGTGTAGAAAAAGTGGAGAATAAGTGGAGAAAAAATGGAGAAAAAAATGGAGAAAAAGTGGAGAAAAAGTGGAGGAAAAAGTGGAGAATAAGTGGAGAAAAAGTGGAGAATAAGTGGAGAAAAAGTGGAGAAAAAGTGGAGAATAAGTGGAGAAAAAGTGGAGAAAAAGTGGAGAATAAGTGGAGAAAAAATGTAGAAAAAGTGGAGAAAAAGTGGAGAAAAAGTGGAGAAAAAGTGGAGAAAAAGTGGAGAAAAAATGTAGAAAAAAATGGAGAAAAAGTGGAGAATAAGTGGAGAATAAGTGGAGAAAAAATGGAGAATAAGTGGAGAAAAAATGGAGAAAAAAATGGAGAAAAAGTGGAGAATAAGTGGAGAATAAGTGGAGAAAAAGTGGAGAAAAAAATGGAGAAAAAGTGGAGAAAAAGTGGAGAAAAAGTGGAGCATCCTTTGGTGCCTTTCATGTGACACTAAGGGGTGCTTAGCTTTGTATTTAGCCAAAAAAAAATGAAAAAAAAAAATGACGTAGGATTCCCCCTAGTTTTGTAGCCAGCTAGGGTAAAGCAGACGGCTGCAGCCTGCAGACCACAGCTGGCAACCTCACCTTGGCTGGTAATCCAAAACTGAGGGCACCCCACGCTGTTATTTTAAATTAAATAAATAATTTAAAAAAAAACACATAGGGGTCCCCCCAAAATTGGATCACCAGCCAAGGTAAAGCAGACAGCTGGGGCCTGATATTCTCAGACTAGGGAGGTCCATGGTTATTGGACTCTCCCCAGCCTAAAAATAGCAGGCCGCAGCCGCCCCAGAAGTGGCGCATCCATTAGATGCGCCAATCCTGGTGCTTCGCCCCAGCTCATCCCGCGCACTGGTGCGGTGGCAAACGGGGTAATATATGGGGTTAATACCAGATGTGTAAGTCACCTGGCATCAAGCCCTGGGGTTGGTGAGGTCAGGCGTCTATCAGATACCCGACATCACCAACCCAGTCAGTAATAAAAAAAAATAGACGACAAACACATTTTTATTTGAAAAAACACTCCCCAAAACATTCCCTCTTTAACCAATTTATTAGAAAAAAAAACAAATCCAGGTCTGGTGTAATCCAAGGGGTTGCCATGACGATCCACACTGTCCCAGTCAATGAAGAGCAGGATGTTCCCCATTGGCTGGGAGAGCAGTGCAGTGACCTGAGCTAACATCAATGGGTCAGCCCAGGTCACTGCAGGGGGATGACAAGTGCTGCTGTCAGGAGCGAGGTACATTACCTGCGCTGATCTCCAGCACTGCCGACAGCCCCTGTCACTGAGTTCAATGACCGGAGCCTTCACACCAAGTCTCGCGAGAGGCCCGTGACGTCACCGCTAGTCAGTCTCGGGTCGGAAGCGAGAGGTGATGTGACAAGCGGCGGCCATGGAGGACAGTGACAGCGCTGAGGTCGGGATGGCGGGACTTCATCACCGCAGGTAAGCCGAGCGGGACCATGTGTGCAGAGTGTGTGTGTGTGTGTGTGTGTGTGTGTGTGTGTGTGTGCAGAGTGTGTGTGTGTGTGTGTGTGTGTGTGCAGAGTGTGTGTGTGTGTGTGTGTGTATGTGTACAATACATGCCGCGGGCAGGAGGGGGCGGAGCGAGCTGAGCGGGGAAGTGTGGGCTTCCTGCACGTAACTAGGATAAACATCGGGTTACTAACCAAAGCGCTTTGCTTGGATACCCGATGTTTATCTTGGTTACCAGCTTCTGGCAGGCTGCCAGCGATGGCTCCTGCACACTGTAGCTGTAAAAAGCCCTGCTTTTTGCTGCTAGAACCGTTCTCGAACGTTTCTAGAACTATCGAGCTTTTGCAAAAAAGCTCGAGTTCTAGTTCGATCTAGAACACCCCCAAAAATCACTCGAGCCTCGAACTGGAGAACCGCGAACCGCGCTCAACTCTAGTCACTGCTCTCCGGTCCTCCGCCTCCTTTCTCCGGTCTGGTACCTCTTCTCTGTTGCGATCTCTGTCCTCCTTCTTGCCAGCCCAGTGTGGATGACACGTCTACGTCACATTGTGGTCCGGCGCATGTGCACTTTGATCTACCCTGCTCAGGGCAGATCAAAGTACTGTAATGCACAGGTGAGAGGAAAGGGTAAAGAGCGACCCCGCATGCGCACTACAGTACTTTGTCAAAGTCGCCGCACCACACACAGGAGGACTCCACAAAAGTCTCAGGCGACATAGCATTCTCTCACTTCTTCAGAAAATAAAGTCCAGTCTCAAGTCTCTCTTAAACAGGTTAACTTTATTTCTGGGATCTTCACACTTTGGTCCGTATCTTACCGACACCGGTAACTGTCTCATGGGAGTTCCTTCTACTCTTCACACTTGACATAATTTCACAGCAATCAGTATCTCCGTCACCCGGGCACCTTTAGTATTCTATGTGCCTTTCTTTCCCTCACTACACTTCATATCAGCACAGGGTTCCCCAACCTTCCAGGGGTCTCCCCTCCATGCCATGCCATCCAGACATACCCCACCACCACGGGGCACACTGACCTTCTGAGAGTGAGGACTTATGGGCTCTTCTGCCAGTAGATACCGACGCTAGGCCCCCGACCGGCAGACTAAACCCCTCTTGTGGGGGACGCAGTTCCACAATCTGGACAGGAACCCGCATGTTATGGCTGTGGGGGTGACCCACAGGGTCCGAATCATCCAATTAGGGGATGCTCACAGCTCCATCTTCCCAGGGACTCTCCTTCTCCTCTCCCATTAACTTTCCCTTATATAGTCCCTGTTCTACTCCTCCTGCCTACCCAGGTGCCAGGACATACACACTGCAATACTGCCACCTGGTGATGAACTACACAAAGCATTTACAGTTACAGGCCATAAGTGTGTCGGGTACAGATGCAGGGGTGGGCCTAACCCTTAACCCCCCCTACATAGACACAGATGTACACATATACACCTACAGACATATAACTTAAGGGGTATCTTTAAGGTACTGGTCATTGTCTCTTTTGCCCCAGTCAAGTTGACATTTTGCAGCAAGCTGTAGTTGTCGCGGGCGGGGAGGAGGGTGTCAGCACACTACGCTCACCCCCTTCTGCTCGGGTCCGGCGGTCACTGCTCAGTGGTGGCTCGAGCTGTAGGCCGGATCCCGGGGGTTCTCGAGCGGCACTCCTCGCCCGTGAGTGAAAGGGGTTTGTTGGGTGTGGGGATAGTTTATTGTCCGTTACGCCACCCACGGTTGTGGTGATTGCACCACCGCTGCTCTGGATGGGGATCCCGGGGATGGTGATGCGGAGCAGCCAGGTGTTGTGTTGCCCCTCCGTGGGTAGGGGTTGGTGATCCCGGGGCCCGGTGATGGCTTGGGGGGTGCAGGGCCTGGTGGGCGCAGGGACGCGGGGGCAGCGCTGTGCCTTGCGGCACTGTGGTACTCACTCAGCCTGAGACGTTGACACAGTTTTTACGGTAAACCAAACGGCTGGTAAGACGGTCCCACGGACGGCTGCACTTGCTCTCCCAGTAGGTGACGGTGATGTCCCTCTTCCTAGCACCTTTGTGTACTTGTTGGTTGCGATGGGTCCCCACCGGTAACCCGCTCCCCGGCTTCAAGCTGGACCGGAGGAGCTCTACTCTTTGCCCGCAGGCGCTGGCCCTGAGAAACTGGTGCCTTGGCGGTGGCGGTGTCTCTCTTACACTGGCTGGGCTGTTGCCTTCAATCGGGACTTGGTTATTGGGGGATCTACGTCCCCTTCACTGACGGATTTGGCAAATTCTGGCGACTCCAAGCCTTGCCGGGGTCCGAGAGGCCCCTGCCCTGGTGCTGACTGTCCTTCGGAACACTGCTCCAGACCGCCGGGCACACAGCCTCCGGGGTCCTTCCAGGAACTTCCAAACGGTCCCCCTCCAGACAGTCACCGCCGTTGCTGACCTTGCTGACCTGTCCTGCACACAGCTGGACTACTTCAGGCTTTTGCACACTCTTTCTGTTCTGTCACCACTCTTGCTTTCCTCCTTTATTACTTTTCTTCCTTCACTTTCACTTAGCTGTTTACTCTTTCCTAGCCCTCAGCCAGACTTCAACTCCACTCAAGCCCTGCCTGGGCTAATCTCGTTGTTTACTCTTTCATGTCCCTCACTGGACTGCCTGGTTCTTCCCGCCTCCAGAGCTGTGAACTCCTCGGTGGGCGGAGCCAACCGCCTGGCCCACCCCCTGGTGTGAATCATCAGCCTCTGGAGGAAGGCAACAAGGATTTTTGGTTAGCTTTGGTGTTCCTAACTGGGATGTAGGGTGTGGTGGTGTGTGACCTGTGTCCCCTGGCTTGCCCAGGGCGACACATTCCCCCTTAGCAAAATGCAGACCGTCCGCGGGCTGCCGTCCAACACCGGTTTTATTTTTCTGTAAAAGATAACATGGTAGAATAATAACATATGTACATTTTTAATAACTCTTCCCTTAACGGGAGGCACTTTTACTTTAACGTTGCATAACGGTTCACGGTTACGGTTTCCGCTCTCTCCCACCCAAGTAACCTGGCCCTGATGCTGCCCCTAAAGCCCAGGCAGCACCCCTTGACCCACAGTCCAGCACACGGTACCCGAGCGGGATCTGTCCTTCCCCTCCAGAGGGTAGCCACCGGTTCCTTTGGTGGCTGGGCCCCAGCCTGCTCTGCTGAGGGCCCTCCCTCCAACCTGCCTCTCTGGAGGCAGCATTGCGGAAAACGGTAACGGCAAACAACATATTTACAAGCCACTTAACGTTTGTGGGTGCCCTGCAAGTTCACGGGCTTGTCCATGGAAAGTCCTCCATGCAAAACTTTTTAAACGGTCCCCACGGGGACAACGGTGCCGGCTCCAGCCGGTTGCAAATCACAAAGCAAATCAGGTTAAACTTCGGTAATCATCTTCATCATTAGCAGAACTTTCAACTTTTAAACAACAAACAACCACTCTTTTCATTCCCTGGCCCCTTTTACTCACAGAACGGTCTCCCTGTACCTAAGTGGGGGTCTACCTAGGTTGGGACGGGTGTACCTTCGGGGCCCGGTGTCAGTGGTGCTAGACAGTGGGGTAGAGGGAACAATCGGTTCCTCCTCCCTGCTATAGTGTGGAGCAGGCGGAGGTGTAGGGGAGCTGGGTACAGGTTCATCCCTGGGCACTGGCACTGGTTCTGGCTCACGGTTAACCACTTCCACTACTTCTTCATCCATGGGTTGTGGGAACAGTATCACTGGAAGAATCACCGCGCCGTTCTGTGTAGGCTAGTTTGCTGGGAAGTCACCCATTACCGTGTGGATTACCTCTGCTGCCTTCTCCGCTGGTGGAGGAACCGGTACTTCAGCCTCGGCCTTCAACGCTGGGGGGCACCTTTTTAGATGGTCCCGGGAAACTGTGGCCAGGGTGCCCCCTTGGTCACGACTGATCTGGTAGGCCTTCCCATCTCCCCATTCTGTGGGTTGTATGACATAAGGGACTTGCTCCCACTGATCATCCAATTTGTGGGCCTTCCTCTTCCGTTTCAGCACTACATCTCCTGGCTGGAAAGGACCCGCGGACGCCTTCTGATTGAACTGGTGCTCCTGCTGTTCTCGACTTCGACTGAGGTTTTTCTCCACATACTCCTGGATTTGCCGGTATTGTGCTCTCCTCTGACTTTCCCACTCCGCCGTCGAAGGGAGTGCTTCTGGGGCCTCCAACCCCATCTCCAGATCCACCGGCAGGCGGCCAGGCCGAGCCCTCATCAGATACGCTGGGGTGCACTTCGTCGAGCTAGAGGGGATATTATTGTACATGTCGACCAAGTCGGGTAACTTTTCCGGCCACAGGTTCCGTTCTTCCAGTGGTAGCGTCTTGAGAAGCCCCAGGACCAAGTGGTTCATTTTCTCGCACATGCCGTTGGTTTGGGCGTGGTACGGAGTGGTCCGGATTTTCTTGCAGCCATACAACTGGCAGAATTCGTGGAACACCTCTGCTTCAAAGGCCGGGCCTTGGTCAGTCAGCACCTTTTCGGGGTACCCATGGGGTCGGCAAAAATAAGCCTGGAACGCTCGAGCAGCAGTTCGACCAGTCAGGTCCTTAACGGGGACTACCACCATAAATCTTGAGTAGTGGTCTACAATGGTCAATGCGTAGGTGTACCCACTTCGGCTAGGGGTGAGCTTGACATGGTCTAGGGCGACCAACTCCAGCGGCTGATGGGTGACTATTGGATGTAAGGGTGCCCTCTGGCTAGTCTCGTCCTTTCTCCTCAGTGTACAAGGACCGCACTCTCGGCACCAGGCTTCCACCGATTCACGCATCCCACTCCAATAGAACCGCTCCCTCAACAGCATCTCCAGCTTCTTCCACCCGAAGTGGCCAGCACCATCATGGTATGCCCGCAGGACAGTAGCGACGTCAGCTTGTGGAATGACCAACTGGCATATCTTCTCATGGGTCTTCGGGTTGATCAGCTCACGGTACAGCCTCCCTTGGTGTAGGTAAAGCCGTTTCCGTTCCTTCCACAAGCGTTGGGCTTTGGCTGGAGCGGCAGGGTCTATTCCCGTAGCACCTTGTTCCACCAGAGTCTTGACAAGGCGAACAGCCGGCGCTTGGTCCTGAGCTTCCTGCCACTCTTGACTGGGCCGTGGGTCCAGATCCACTCGTTGCTGATGTACTTGTACCCTCTCAGTAGGCGGCTGGTGAAACGCAGGCAACTCGATCTCCTCGAGGTCGTCATCCTCGCACCCCTCTTCTGACAAATGGGGCATTCGGGAGAGTGCATCAGCATTTATGTTGACGCGACCGGCTCGGTACTTTATGGTGAAATCATAGTTGGCTAGCCGGGCTACCCACCGCTGCTCCAGCGGCGCCCAACTTGGCCGTGTTCAGGTGAGTCAGCGGATTGTTGTCCGTAAACGCGGTGAACGTTGCTGCCGCCAAGTAGTGGCGGAACCGCTCCGTGATAGCCCACACCAACGCCAATAGCTCGAGCTTAAAGGAGCTGTAGTTCTCAGGGTTCCTTTCGGTCGGCCGGAGTTTTCGGCTAGCATAGGCAATCACCTTCTCCTTTCCATCCTGGACCTGGGATAGGACCGCTCCTAGCCCCACGTTACTGGCGTCCGTGTGGAGGATGAACGGGCGCCCATAATCAGGGTACGCCAGGACCTCTTCCTCCGGTCAAGGCCGCCTTCAACTGGCAAAAAGACTCCTCATGCTTGTCCTCCCACGACAGTGGGCTCCAATGGGTCTTCCACCTTTGGTCTGTCCCACGAGGAGGTCCTGCATGGGGGCAGCCATCTTCGTGTACCCCTTTATAAAGCGCCGGTAGTACCCCACCAGACCCAGAAACTGCCTTACTTCCCTCACTGTAGTTGGTCTCGGCCAGCTCTGGATGGCAGTAATCTTCTCAGGGTCGGGAGCGACACCGTCCGCACTCACCACATGCCCTAGGTACTGCACCCTGGGTTTCAGCAGGTGGCATTTAGAGGGCTTCAATTTCATCCCGTACTTGGCAAGGGACGCGAACACCTCGGCCAGGTGCTCCAGATGGGCCTCATACGTCTGGGAATAAACAATCACATCATCCAAGTACAACAGGACAGTCTCGAAGTTTAAATGTCCCAGACAGCACTCCATCAGCCGTTTGAAGGTTCCGGGGGCATTGCACAGCCCAAACGGCATGCTATTGAATTCGCAGAGCCCCATCGGGGTGGTGAAGGCGGTCTTCTCCCGGTCTTCTGGGGCCACGGCCACTTGCCAGTATCCGCTGGTGAGATCAAGGGTCGAGAAGTAGTTTGCAGTTCTCAGTGCAGCCAAAGACTCTTCAATACGAGGTAATGGATAGGCATCTTTATGGGTTATCTGGTTGATCTTCCGGTAGTCCACACACATCCGCATGGTACCATCCTTCTTCTTGACCAGTACCAACGGAGCGGCCCAGGGACTACAGCTGTCCCGAATAACCCCTGCCTCCTTCATATTCCTCAACATATCTTTGGTACACTGGTAATGTGCAGGGGGAATAGGTCTATACCTCTCTTTGATAGGGGGATGTTCACCGGTGGGGATGTGGTGTTGGACCCCCTTGATCTGCCCAAAGTCTAGGGGGTGCTTACTGAAAACCTGTTCGTACTCCTGCACCACCCTGTATACCCCTGCCCTGTGATGTGTAGGGGTATCATCAGTGCCTACATGTAGCTGTTGATGCCACTCCTTTGTTTCCCCCTGGGGTGGGGAATGCTGGTGGTAGGTGGGAGTGTGGATGGACTGGCTTCATGGATAGTGTGAGGGTCCAGGGTGAGCAGCTTGGCAATGGTGGCATACCGGGGAAGCCTGACTTCTTCCTCTCCACAGTTCAACACCCTCACAGGCACTCTCCCTTTCTTCACATCCACCACCCCTCGGGCGGCCATTACAGTGGGTCAGTGCTCGGAAGGCATGGGCTCCATCATCGCAGGGTAGTCACGCCCCTGAGGCCCTACTGCTGCCCTACACCAGATCATCATCTCACTCCTAGGGGGCACAGTCAATGGAGCAACATCCATCACTCTCACTCCACCAATCTCCCCTCCTGTTGAGCTTACATGCTGGCGGTACATCAGGGCGCGGATCTCACGCTGCACAGCCCTCTGCCGGCTCCCTGCCGCTGTGGCAGCTAGCTGTTGCAATAGGGTCAACACATCAGCCATGCAGTGCTCCATCACATTGGTTCCCAGCACTATTTTCGGGTTATGATCACTGGGTTCATTCATGATCACAATCATACCCTGGTGTTGCAGTTCAGCTTGCCCCACTGTAATAGCCACTTGTTTATACCCCACCTGGGTCAATGGAAGTCCATTAGCGGCTATCAACGTTATACTATTGTCTGGGGGCGCCAGCTCGTCTATGGCCCAATACCGCTGGTACAACGTGTACGGTATGGTAGTTACCTGTGATCCAGTGTCCAAGAGAGCCATCACTGGTATGCCGTCCACAGCCACGGGGATGATGGGGCGGGCCCCGATATATCGGTCCCGCCAGTCCGGGGGGCCACGATGTTCTACTCCTGAGGATTGGCCCGGGGCCCCAGGGGTTGCTCGTTTAACGGGCACTGTCGGAAGTAATGACCCGGCTTACGGCACTTGTAGCAGATTGGAGGTCTGCTCCGCGGGTTGTTAGCACTTTTCCGCTGCATCCAGGGGACATCCTCGGGACTGTCAGCAAGCTGTATCTGTGCTGGAGGCTGAGATCTGGTCAGAGGTTGTAGTGCAGCAAGGATTTTGGCAAGGTCTCCGTCCATGCGACGGACCTGGGCTGCCAGTTCTTCCACTGTGCTGCTCGGGGCTGCAGGTATTGGAGAGGTTGGTTTGGCTGAGGCCGCCACAACGGGAGCCGTCTCGACGGGCCACGGGGCGGGTTCCAGAACTTCTGCAGCTGGGGGCTGTAGTGCTTTAATGGCCCGCTCCTTTAACACAGCAAAGTCCACATCAGGGTGTTCCAGGGCCCACAGCCGGAGTTGTTTACGATCTTCAGGGGACCTCATCCCCTGCGCAAATTGCTCCACTAACATCTTGTTGCTATCCGCCTCATCAATAGGGTTCACCCGCTTCAGCGTGCGGAGGGCGGTCTGCAGACGTAGAGCATAGTCCCGAATGCTATCCCCAGCTCGTTGCCGGCACTGGTAAAACTGCATCCTCAGCTCAGCTTCAGTCCGGGTCTCGAAGGCAGTCTGTAGCTTCTCAAAGATGGTGGCTACAGAGAGCCGGTCCCCCTCGGCCCAGGTCTCCGCTTCCTGCTCCGCCGCACCGGTTAACTGGCCTAGCACTATCGCTGCACGTTGCTTATCAGTCAGGGGGTACAGCTCTAGCAACGGGTTAAGCTTTTTTCGGAAGGCCTGTAGGGCATCCGGTTTCCCGTCATACTGCGGTAGCCAGGCAGCTCCGGGCGCATAGGGCAAGGAGAACGGCATGACCTGAGCAAGCGCGGGGGCCGCGGCACCTCCCGCCGGTTTCGGCCGGGACCTGGGCAGGCCCATTCCCATCCGCGGGTGCCGCTGCGGCTGCGACCACCGCTCCTCCAGCGGCTCCGTCGGGCGCAGACATCTTGTTTCCGTCCCCCTTAGCTCTTTCCGGCCCCTCCTCTCTCGGGGCGGGGTTTTGGCCTTCGCGTCTCTACTACTCGAGAAGACGCTCGAGCGGGAACTTTTCGCGCCAAAGATGGCGGCTTCTGAAATTTTTCTGCCGGACACCTCCGGCGGTAACAAGGCGCACCTCTACCAGACGGCAGAGCGGTAAGATCCTGTTCGTGACGCCAAGTTGTCGCGGGCGGGGAGGAGGGTGTCAGCACACTACGCTCACCCCCTTCTGCTCGGGTCCGGCGGTCACTGCTCAGTGGTGGCTCGAGCTGTAGGCCGGATCCCGGGGGTTCTCGAGCGGCACTCCTCGCCCGTGAGTAAAAGGGGTTTGTTGGGTGTGGGGATAGTTTATTGTCCGTGACGCCACCCACGGTTGGGGTGATTGCACCACCGCTGCTCTGGATGGGGATCCCGGGGATGGTGATGCGGAGCAGCCAGGTGTTGTGTTGCCCCTCCGTGGGTAGGGGTTGGTGATCCCGGGGCCCGGTGATGGCTTGGGGGGTGCAGGGCCTGGTGGGCGCAGGGACGCGGGGGCAGCGCTGTGCCTTGCGGCACTGTGGTACTCACTCAGCCTGAGACGTTGACACAGTTTTTACGGTAAACCAAACGGCTGGTAAGACGGTCCCACGGACGGCTGCACTTGCTCTCCCAGTAGGTGACGGTGATGTCCCTCTTCCTAGCACCTTTGTGTACTTGTTGGTTGCGATGGGTCCCCACCGGTAACCCGCTCCCCGGCTTCAAGCTGGACCGGAGGAGCTCTACTCTTTGCCCGCAGGCGCTGGCCCTGAGAAACTGGTGCCTTGGCGGTGGCGGTGTCTCTCTTACACTGGCTGGGCTGTTGCCTTCAATCGGGACTTGGTTGTTGGGGGATCTACGTCCCCTTCACTGACGGATTTGGCAAATTCTGGCGACTCCAAGCCTTGCCGGGGTCCGAGAGGCCCCTGCCCTGGTGCTGACTGTCCTTCGGAACACTGCTCCAGACCGCCGGGCACACAGCCTCCGGGGTCCTTCCAGGAACTTCCAAACGGTCCCCCTCCAGACAGTCACCGCCGTTGCTGACCTTGCTGACCTGTCCTGCACACAGCTGGACTACTTCAGGCTTTTGCACACTCTTTCTGTTCTGTCACCACTCTTGCTTTCCTCCTTTACTACTTTTCTTCCTTCACTTTCACTTAGCTGTTTACTCTTTCCTAGCCCTCAGCTAGACTTCAACTCCACTCAAGCCCTGCCTGGGCTAATCTCGTTGTTTACTCTTTCATGTCCCTCACTGGACTGCCTGGTTCTTCCCGCCTCCAGAGCTGTGAACTCCTCGGTGGGCGGAGCCAACCGCCTGGCCCACCCCCTGGTGTGAATCATCAGCCTCTGGAGGAAGGCAACAAGGATTTTTGGTTAGCTTTGGTGTTCCTAACTGGGATGTAGGGTGTGGTGGTGTGTGACCTGTGTCCCCTGGCTTGCCCAGGGCGACACATAGTCATCCCCAGTCATCAAGTCCCTGCTATTATGTAAGGGGAGCTGTTCTTCAGGTACACTTCTAATCTTTTGGAACTGGCAATAGGCAATACCCCTTACATAACCCGTTTACCACCACCTGAATGTTCCTCAGTGGCCAGAGGCACCTTGCAAAAGTGATGCTTTCCAGGAAATGTCAGTGCGTTTTTGTTGCTCTCAGTTGATTTTCCAAGTCTTTTGGTACTGTGAGATGTCTAATTTTTCCTGGTGCTTCATGGACACCGGGTTTGCAGAACATCAAGGAACCTGCATGATATAATTGTAACGCTGGTGACTATGATGTGACTGGATTGGGACCCTGAAGCTGGCCCTCAGACTAGGTAGGACCCTGAGATGATCCTAAAACCAGAGGTACACTCGATGGTAGTGAGGTCTGGACCCCAGCGTATCCCTATCTCCTATCTAGGACCCTGATATAACACCTTCCACACCCACCACTGTAGTCACAAAACCCCACCGACAAACAATACAGACTGGGGGGAACAACAAAACTCAAGCAACTCAAAAATAAACACTAGGGGGACCACAAGAAGGTGTACATAAGGTAAATAAGGTAAGGGAAAGGTAACTAGACAACAGGGTAAATCAACACCAAACAACTGAGGCAGACAACAGCAGTGGCAGCAACAGCAGCAAACATCTCCTTCTTGCTCAAGACCAAGCGCCAGAATGAATTCTGAATAACCGGCGCCCTCTGCTAGGAGCAGAGGGTATTTATCCAGGTAGGGAGTGGTTATCAGCAAAAACACCTGAGCAGTGGTAATGAGCTTGCAGCTAGCAAAAAAACCTATCAACCCCGTGCTTGCCAAAAGGAAAATACACATGTAATGTATAGAGTCTCAGATAGTGTCGCGGGCGGAGGAGGGGACGCCGCGCTCTCCCACTGCTCGGGTCCGACTGCCGCGGCTGTTGCGGCCCGCTGCTGCTCGGTGGCTCGAGCGATGAGCCGGATCCCGGGGACTCTAGCGGCGTTCCTCGCCTGTTAGTGAAAGGGGGGTTTTGGGTGTGGGGATTGTTTATTGTCCGCTGCTCTGTATGGGGATCCCGGGAGTGATGGTATGGCGCAGCTAGATGTGAGTCCTCCCCTCTGTGGGTAGGGGGGTTGGTTGTCCCGGGGCCCAGTGATGCGGTGGGTGATGCAGGGCTTGGTGGGGTGCAGGGACGCGGGGGCAGCTCTGTGCCTTGCGGCACTGTGGTACTCACTCAGCCTGAGACGATGACACAGTTCTCGGTAAAACACACAGCTGGAAAGACGGTTCCCACGGACGGCTGCACTTGCTTTCCCCAGTAGTTGACGGTGACGGTCCCTTTTTCCTGCACCTAAGATGATGATGGTTGCGATGGGTTCACACCGGTAACCCGCTCCACGGCTTGGATATGGGCCGGAGGAGCCCTACTTTGCCCGCAGGCGCTGGCCCTGAGAAACTGGTGCCCTGGCGGTGGCGGTGTCTCTCTGTTACGGGTGGACTGTTGCCTTCAATCGGGACTTGCTTGTTGGGAGACCCAGAGGTCCCCTTCACTAACGGATTTGGCAAATTCACGGCGACTCCTAGCCTTGCCGGGATCCGAAAGGCCCCTGCCACTGGTGCTGACTGCTCTTCGTATACCGCTCCGGTACCGCCGGGCCACCACCCGTCCGCGGTCCTTCCAGCAACCTCCAAGCAGTCACCCCTGCAGACAGTCACTGCGCCGTCTGCTGACCTTGCTGTCTCTCAGTCCGGGGCACACACCCGGACCAGCTTCAGGCTTTACAAACTGTCACTTTCTTCACTTTCTACTTTTCCTCCTTCCACCTCACTGTTTACTCCTTCACTTCCCTAACTGATCTCTCAACTCTATCTGCCTGGTTTTCCCACCTCCAGAGCTGTGTACTCCTCGGTGGGCGGAGCCAACCGCCTGGCCCACCCCCTGGTGTGGACACCAGCTCCTGGAGGAAGGCCACAAGGATTTTTGGTTAGCCTAGGTGTTCCTAACTGGGGTGTAGGGTGTGGTGGTGTTATGACCTGTGACCCCTGGCTTGCCCAGGGTGTCACATTCCCCTTAGCAAAATGCAGACAGTCCGCGGGCTGCCCGTCCAACACCGGTTTTATTTTCTGAAAAATATATAAAAGATAAAACGGTAAACATAAAAATTAATGACATCATCCCACATCGGGAGGTTCAGTACTTAAACGTTGCAAACGGTTTACGGTTACGGTCTCCGCTCTCTCCCACCCAAGCAACCTGGCCCTGATGCTGCCCCTACAACCCAGGCAGCACCCCTTGACCCAAGTCCAGCACAAGTTACCCGAGCGGGATCTGTCCTTCCCCTCCAGAGGGTAGCCACCGGTTCCTGTGGTGGCTGGGCCCCAGCCGGCTATACTGCGGGCCCTCCCCCCAACCTGCCTCTCCGGAGGCGGCACTGCGGAAACGGTAACGGTAAAACAACTTATTTACAAGCCACTAACGTTTGTGGTTGCCCTGCAAGTTCACGGGCTTGTCCATGAAAAGTCCTCCATGCAACTTTTTAAACGGTCCCCACGGGGACAACAATGCCGGCAACGGCCGGTTCCCAATCACGGTTGAATCAGGTGAACTTCACGGTTTCATTTTACTTATCATTTGCAACTTTAAAACTTTTTCAAACAAAACTCAATGATGGTCCCAACGGGGACTGCTGCAGCGGGCATCCGCTGACCTTGAGGCGGCTACCACCGCAGGGGGTCGGCCCACTCCGGGACCGAGCGGTACATGGGGTTTTTCTTCCACTGGCAGTTCAACCCCGAATCACTGATAGCCGTTAGGAATGGCGGCGGAGGTGGCATACTTGGGACCTCTTCCTCCATCAACGACATTCTCTCCGGACCCCCGGCCGCGGTGCTGATGTGCATCTCCCACTCAATCAGGGCCGGTTCTGGGGTTTGGGTGGACTGATCGCGACGCGGCACTTCTGCAGCGGCCCCTTGCTCACGGGCCCCCACTACGGCAACCATCCTTCGCATCTCTGCCTTCCAATCCATCAACTGCTGCAGGCTCTGCGCCCTCACCTTCACGCAGAACGGGCCCAACTCCCGCTCCAGCCACGCAGTGGTCCCGGCGGGGAGCTCACCCGGGCCGCAGTCCTCAAAAGCTACTCCGCCTCGTTTCCCCCAGAGATGGGTACTCCGGTGGCGGGTATTCCCTCACTCCAATTCGAGGACGCCGCCATTTCTCCATCCGCGTCCCCCTTAGCTTCTTTTCGGCCCCTCCTCTATCGCGCCGGGGTTTTGGCCTTCGCGCCTCCGCTACTCGAGAAGACTCTCGAGCGGGAACTCTTCGCGCCAAAGATGGCGGCTTCTGAAATTTTCTGGCCGGACACCTCCAGTGGTCACAAGGCGCACCTCTACCCAACGGCAGAGCGGTAAGATCCTGTTCGTGACGCCAAGTTGTCGCGGGCGGAGGAGGGGACGCCGCGCTCTCCCACCGCTCAGGTCCGACTGCCGCGGCTGCTGCGGCCCGCTGCTGCTTGGTGGCTCGAGCGATGAGCCGGATCCCGGGGACTCTAGCGGCGTTCCTCGCCCGTGAGTGAAAGGGGGGTTTTGGGTGTGGGGATTGTTTATTGTCCGTGACGCCACACACGGTTGTGGTGATTTGTTGACACCACCGCTGCTCTGTATGGGAATCCCGGGAGTGATGGTATGGCGCAGCTAGATGTGAGTCCTCCCCTCCGTGGGTAGGGGGGTTGGTTGTCCCGGGGCCCAGTGATGCGGTGGGTGATGCAGGGCTTGGTGGGGTGCAGGGACGCGGGGGCAGCTCTGTGCCTTGCGGCACTGTGGTACTCACTCAGCCTGAGACGATGACACAGTTCTCGGTAAAACACACGGCTGGAAAGACGGTTCCCACGGACGGCTGCACTTGCTTTCCCCAGTAGTTGACGGTGACGGTCCCATTTTCCTGCACCTAAGATGATGATGGTTGCGATGGGTTCCCACCGATAACCCGCTCCCCGGCTTGGATATGGGCCGGAGGAGCCCTACTTTGCCCGCAGGTGCTGGCCCTGAGAAACTGGTGCCCTGGCGGTGGCGGTGTCTCTCTGTTACGGTTGGACTGTTGCCTTCAATCGGGACTTGCTTGTTGGGAGACCCAGAGGTCCCCTTCACTAACGGATTTGGCAAATTCACGGCGACTCCTAGCCTTGCCGGGATCCGAAAGGCCCCTGCCACTGGTGCTGACTGCTCTTCGTATACCGCTCCGGTACTGCCGGGCCACTACCCGTCCACGGTCCTTCCAGCAACCTCCAAGCAGTCACCCCTGCAGACAGTCACCGCCGTCTGCTGACCTTGCTGTCTCTCAGTCCGGGGCACAAACCCGGACCAGCTTCAGGCTTTACAAACTGTCACTTTCTTCACTTTCTACTTTTCCTCCTTCCACCTCACTGTTTACTCCTTCACTTCCCTAACTGATCTCTCAACTCTATCTGCCTGGTTTTCCCGCCTCCAGAGCTGTGTACTCCTCGGTGGGCGGAGCCAACCGCCTGGCCCACCCCCTGGTGTGGACACCAGCTCCTGGAGGAAGGCCACAAGGATTTTTGGTTAGCCTAGGTGTTCCTAACTGGGTTGTAGGGTGTGGTGGTGTTATGACCTGTGACCCCTGACTTGCCCAGGGCGTCACAATAGTAATAAGAGACTCCGAGCCTGAACCTGTCAAGGGAGACGACCGTGACAGTGTGCCGCCCCCGTACCAGCAGCCTGCGCTGCTCGGGTCCGGGCCTTCAGGGGTGGTGGTTCAAGGGTCTCCGGACTCGGGAGTCTCACGGACACGCCGAATAAATGGGGGTTTGTGACGCCACCCACGGTGTGTGGTGAGGTGGGACACCACCATTGCTGTTATGGGGCACCCGGGGGAGATGTTGTGCAGCAAATTGTTAATCCCTCCGTGGGCAGTGATGGTGGCCCCGGGACCCGGTGGCTCAGTGCAGGTGGCAGGTGACCCCAGGGGTGTTGGTGTACTCACTGTTAGTAAAACACACAAGTCTCTGGTAAACTAAGGTGATGGTGGCTGGTACCGTGGCAGGTTGCATTCAGGGTCCCCCACCCAGCTGGTGGTCTCTATCTCTGTCTTCTGCACTGTTTTAAGTAGAAATGACTTCCCCATTTGAAACGTAGGAGTCCGCTCCCGGCTGGATGTGACCTAAGGAGCCGTGCCCGCAGACGCTGGCCCGTGGGATCTATGGGCCCTGGCGGTGACCTCTTATCCCTAATCGGTGGGCTGTTGTCTTCTATGCGGGATTTTGGGTGGGACAGGACCTCTAGTCCTGGCCTTAATCAGTTAATTAACCAGTCCGTTTGGTTCTGGTTTCTGGCTTCAGGGTCCGAGTACGCTTCTTGTGCTACGGTTTCCGGGTCGGTTCCCCGTGTCAGTACCGGCGGGCTACAACCCTGTCCCGGTCCACTTCGGTTCCACCGAGCCGTCTTCCCGTCTCCTGCTGATGGAGACCACCGTCTGCCACCTAGCCAGTGGCACCAGGGCTTCTACTCTGGTACCATTCAATCTGGACTTCTCCTGCTGGAGCTACACTTAGCTCCAGCCCACACTCCTCTCCAACTTGAACTCTAAAACTTATCTGCTTGCTTTTCCACCCCGGGCTGTCTAGACCCCTAGGTGGGAGTGTTCCAACCACCTGGTCACACCCAGTGGTGTGTCTATCTTTCCCTAAGGCACTAGGGTTTCTGGTTGGCTGTGTGTTTCCTAATGAGGGAAGGTGTTATGCAGGGGCCTAATTGTGACTACCTGGTTTTGGCCAGGGCATCACAACAGTAACCCATGGATGAAACTAAAAGGGATTGTCCAGAAATAGAAAAACATGGCTGCATTCATCCCAAACAGTGCGAGCAACAATACAAGATATAAATATGTTTGCCTGTTTTCCTAATCCTTGACAAACCATTAGACTTTTTTAAATAATAAAAAAAAAATATCCAAGAATATATTTTTTTTGGAGACTTCTTGTTTTTCTCCTTTTTGGAATTGTCACCTTTACTCATGAGTTTGCAGAAAGGAAAAAAAAAATCTCCATAGAAATTCGAGAGTGACTGGTTCCTAACCACATTTAAAAGTTGGACGACACATGGAGCAAGCATGAAATTCATTTACAAACCTCATAATTTTTACTGGCTGCGATGAGGTTATGTAGCAGCTCGTCTGGACGGCCCGGCCAGCATTTGGACACAGTTTAAATCACCGAATTACAGCAATGGGAATGTACTTTATTTTAAATGAATAGCCAATCTGTTCAGTGAATCGGTCCAACTATGGAATGATCTATTAAAGTACTGGGAAAATACTCCTGTGGAATGAGAGGACAAATTTTCAAACAGTTGCAAATAAATCATCAATCGAGACTTAATTTAGAGCATAAAGAATAGTCAACAACTGCTAAACTCCGGTGATGGCGCTTAATAGAAAATCTGCTCCTTTTAGATGTGTTGGGGTAGGTTAATTAAAAAAAAGAGAAAAAATAATATATCTTTTCTCTTCCTAATATTTTTTTTATACATTTTTAGATTTCCGAGAGTACAATTTTGTCTTGCATGATTACAGATGTGGCATGTGTCCTCCGGCTATACGATCAAGGCTACCGCTTTTTTCGGTTTAGTAATTCTTAGCTGTTCTGATTCTTTTTGAAGTGGCATAAAGAAATGAAAAACATGTTCTCACGTGGAGAGTAGAGATGAGCAGACCCGTGGATGTTCGGGTTTGGCCGGACTTGGAAAAAAGTATGGTTCAGGAATTGGACTTGACCCGAACTTAACCCTAGACAACAAACCTCATACAAGTGTCACTGGGTATATGGAGATAGGACAGCGGTCCCTAGGGTGGCACTAAGACTTGTGACCCTGCACTGTCCCTTATCTTGAAGGTAGGTTTGATGGTAACCAGGTTCGAGCCCCTAGCATGACCCTAGCTCCTGTCCAGACCCTGATCTTTCTCCCCCTCTCCCACACCCTTGGGATGGCCTGAAAATACAAAGACAAATTCCCACAAAAGGACAAGGGAGAACAGAAACTCATACACATAGCACTTAAAACACACAGGAGAGACAATATGTGTATAGGGGAACAATGGAAAAGGTGGGAGGACTAATGCACAATGGGGAAATGCTCACACCACTCATAAGTGCAGCACAAGTCACCATAAACAGAAGAAACACCTCGAGCGGGATCACAAAAGCTATCATCGGCACAAACAGGAAGAAAGGCATGCTTAATATAGGGAGGAGACATCTGCACATGGCAATCAGCAACCTGAGCATTTATTCCTCCTTACCAGTCTGTAGTGATTAACTCCTGCAAAGCTAAAACCAAGTGAAACAGAACCAGCCAATGACCGGCTCTGGCTGAACACTCCAGAAGCCTCAGGTTGCTTGTCAGTCTCTGCAGTGTGAACAGAGTCTGACGCTACTGTGTCAGCAGGTGTGCGCAGAGCTGAACATCGCATGACATCAAGTCAATTGGGGATCTGAACTTCTTTGCTGGAAAATGGATATAAAATGGTCATAGTAAGAGCTAGGGGGCTGCATAGGGAAGCAAAATAGGGGTATGAGCAGGGCAATCCCCTGCACACAAATGTGGATAGGTAAATGACTTAAAGGGGTTCTGTCACCATAGCAATCATGGTTACATAGCAAGTAAATAAATAAACTAAAGATGTTAACAGTGACCCCACAGAGACGGATTTCAGAGTTCCTCCACAAACCAACAATTTAAAAAAGGGCCTTACAGAGCCCATTTGCACAGTTGACCTACTCATCCAGGATTGCCAAAGTTTAACCACAGAGCACAAATTTAAAATATAGGCCCCAACAGAACCTCTTTCCACAGTTGACCCACACAGCCGAGATTGCCAGAGTTTAACCAAAAAGCAAGAAGTTTAACAAAGAGCCACTTTGTATTCTGTATTTCCAGTTAACAGACAGCCAAGATTGGCTGAGTTTGACCAGAGAGCAGCAATTTTAAAAAAGGCCTCCAGAGAGCCTGGTTTCCAAGTTGTCCCTACAGAGCCTAACTTTCAGCTCCTGTTGCATACACTAAAGCTGCTGCAGCTAAAAAGCTCATAGTTGGATTTAGGATTGAGCTGGATGTCCGCTGGCTGGCCTTGATACCGCCAGTATCAGCCACTTTGCTTTTGAGCACCTCCGCAATGCTGATGAACGAGTGTCCCAAGCGTTTAGTTTGAAAAAAATATTGTTAAACGCAGTCAGCCACGGCTGAATAATACAGGAAAAAAATAATGGAATAGGACTCTGTTTCTGTTTGTTGTCAGTACTGGAGTCATGATTAAGAGGGGAGCCGGTGGAAGCCGAAGTAAAACAACTGGAACTAAATGTAGACGACTCATCACTCGGTACGTAGAGATGTGTGGACACATACTCTTCCACCATGTTGTTGAAACGCTGCTTCCTGCTATTAAAGAGCATATCAGATGGTGTTGTGGAGGATGCTGTGTCGTGGTGAGGAACGTCCTGCCACCTGCGTGCGACAAAGTGTTTCATTTGGGCATGTTACAGGCACAGACCAACCACGTCTTCTCCCTGCAGCGTCTAGGCCTCCACCACCAGCAGTAGCACAATGGTCACATCCCCAATTTGTTGCTCTCCACATTTTTTGCATCCTAAAAGAGCAGAGTATAAAATTACCTGTATACAGAGAGAGTGCCCATCAGATTATTACGCTCATTGTTTTCACTGTTCCCCCACAGAATCAAAATATCAGCTACAGTTCCATAAACTATAGCTGTAGCAGTTAAATAGCTGGTTACTTGATTTTGGATCGAGATGGCAGTCCAGTGTGAGGCTTGGAAGAGTTTCCCCCCAGAGCAAGAATTTTCAAAAAGGCCTCTACAGAGCTTGTTTTCAGAGTTCACACAGACAAACCAGTTTGGAAAAATTGTTCCTGTTTTCAAAGTTGACCCAGACATACAACATTAGCATAGTTTACCCAGAGAGCAACAATTTTCAAAAAGCCCCTTCCAGAGCTAGTTTTCAGAGTTGGCAACTTATCCACAGAGCAATCATTTTAAGTATAGACCTCAACAGAGCTCTCCATAGTTGACCCACACAGCTAAAATTTTAAAGAATTCTTCCACAGACAAACCATTTTAATAAGGCCCTTACAGAGCCTCTTGTCAGAGTTCCCTCCACAGCCAAAGTTTCAATATTTCCCCTACAGAACAATAATTTAAAAAAAACGCCCATACGGAGTCCATTCACAACTCCAAATTGATGGGGGATTTCATCCCCAAACAGCTGAGACTCAGAACAGCCTGCTGTTGTTTACGCCCAGCTGTGCGGAGGTTGGTCATGCAGGTGTTAAGCTGACCGGATGAGGAGGAGGTGAAGGAAGAGGAGTAGTAGGAGGCAACAAGCACAGAGAAACATGCACCAATCCTTGGTGGCATTAGGACATCAGCCAAAATGGTTTCCGTCTCAGGAGCGGACGACATTACATTAAACCCTAAAGAGCCTCTTTTCACATTTGATCCTCACAGCCAGGTTTGCTTGAGATCCACCATAGAGCACTCAATATTTAAAAAGGGCCCTAAATGTTTTTCTCTGTTCACCCTCACTGCAAGATTGACTAGATACATGACAGAGCACGCAATTTTTAAAACTGCCCGTAAACAGCCTTTTCCCCGTTGACCCTCACAACCAAGATTGCCCAAGATCCACAGTTTCTCCAGCATATGCAATGGGGAGTTTCACCTTGTTGGTACGTCACATATGAGGCAGTGAGCGGGAAGGCCAAAATGAATCTATAGCACAGACAGGTGAACAGCAGCTGGGTGAGAACGCCGAAAGTGCGCAGAGACTGCCCGCACTTTCCGCAACAGCTCACACAAGTTAGAAGAGTACCAACACAGACTCTTTCTTCTCAGTATCCACACAGAGCCTGGTGCAATGGAGTAACAAAGCTTTTTTGAAAATTAAGCCCAGTCTAGATTGATGAAGAAATAGTTCAATGACAATGAAGTAGAGGAGCTCGATTGGCCTCCACACTCCCGAGACCTCAACCCAATCCTACTCTTGTGAGTAGAGTTGAAGAAAAATCTGTATACGTACCCAAGTGAGCTGACCAGTATGCACCTGTGGTGCCCCTGAGGCTCTGCTCGCCACAGGGTACTGTATCTCAGTTAAGGTGTGGTACCCATTTCAGGTAAGGGGGGTTAACCATGAGTGTCAGCACATTTCATCTCACATACAGTCAGGCACTTCTGTGACGCCCTGGCACAACCAGGTTGTCACAGAAAGAGTTAATCCTCCTTGGTAATCTGATCTCACACCGGTGCAGCCAGACAAAGCACAGCCCCCAGGGTAAGAGAAAAGCAGACGAGAGGGGAGGGGCTGGAGCAGAGAGTGTGTGGAGAGACAGAGAGAAGAGAAGTCTGGAGTTGTAGCTCCCAGGCTGGGAGTGAAGCGTGCTCCGAGAGGGCCGGGACAGGCTGTAGTGAGGAAGGGGCCAGAACAGGTAGCCGGAGCAGGGCGGTGGCCCCTCGGTACCTGGGTACCCGGATCACTACAGGGGAGTGGATTCCCCGTTCCCGGCTGAGGAGAAAGAGGAAGAGAGTGGAGAGAAAGGCACTTGGCTGCAGGGGAAGAACAACAAGGGCTGCTGCACCGTGTGTGGGACACTAACACCCCGTACCGAAGGCTGCGGACACCGGCAATTCCTAGTTTACCAGTGACTCCGTGTGACTTTCTTGTGAGTACACCCGTGCCCTCGGGCACCGCACTGCAGCACTGCGCCCTGCTCCCTGCTCCCCATCACCGGGCCCCGGGACAACCAGCCCCCCTACCCACGGAGGGGAGAACTAACGTCTAGCTGCTCCATACCATCGCCCCCGGGATCCCCGTCCAGAGCAGCGGTGGTGTTCCAACCTCACCACAACCGTGGGTGGCGTCACGGACAATCTCCCTTAAACAAATCCCCTTTTACTGTGGAGCCTGGGATCACAGACCGGGTCACGCCATCGTGATACCCACAGAAGTGACTCTGTGGCCCGGATCTGAGTACCCCTGGTCCCCGGGCGACACATTTGGCGTCACGAACAGGATCGAACCCATCCAGTTACCTGGAGGAAGTGCGCCTTATTCTGGACTGTCAGCGGTGATCCGCTGCAAAAATTTTTAAAGTCGCCATCTTTGCCGCCATTTTGGGCGCGAAAATCTCCCACCCAGCACCTTCTTGCCCAAGCGTTGGGCGCGAAAAAGAGGCTCCGCCCCCCTGAGAACGCGGGCGGAAGTGAAGCTCCGGAGGACCGGAAGCGAAAGGGAAACTTTAAAAGTTGCTGGAAGGACTGCTCCCGAGTACCAAGGGGGAGCAGGAAGAAGGAACCGCAGTTTATGTGACAAGGACTGTAAAGGCAGGGACGCCAGGACTCTGCCAGCATTTGGTTCCTGGAGAGGCCGCCACAGCGATGCACCGACCCGTTACCCCTGTTACCGGTAGCGGAGCCCGCAGCGCCTGTTGGGGAGGACCCAGACCTGGGGTCCCCAGGCCTCACCTTTGTCACCGCCCTGCCACCGGCCCCGGCAGTCCGCCCGGCCGCGACGGAGATGACGACGGCTCCGGCAGTCCGCCCGGCCGCAACGGCAGCGAAGTACCGGTCCCGTTGACCAATCTGGAACCGTTTCTGGACTGGGGTCAAGGGGTGCTGCCCACTTCCTAGGGGCAGCACCAAGGCTAGGTTGTTTGGGTGGGTGACTAAAGGACCCGTTACGTTGACATTATTAAAAGTGTTATTTGTTGTTGCAACGTTGAAGCAATGTGCATCCCACTGTGGGAAGATTGAAAATGCATGTGTGAAAATGTTTAAAATGTTTTATCCTTTTTCCAGTTTTAATAAATGTTGGTGCCTAGACGGCCCGAGGACGGGCCGTGTTTTACCAAGGGGGTGTGTGACGCCCTGGCACAGCCAGGTTGTCACAGAAAGAGTTAATCCTCCTTGGTAATCTGATCTCACACCGGTGCAGCCAGACAAAGCACAGCCCCCAGGGTAAGAGAAAAGCAGAGGAGAGGGGAGGGGCTGGAGCAGAGAGTGTGTGGAGAGACAGAGAGAAGAGAAGTCTGGAGTTGTAGCTCCCAGGCTGGGTGTGAAGCATGCTCCGAGAGGGCCGGGACAGGCTGTAGTGAGGAAGGGGCCAGAACAGGTAGCCGGAGCAGGGCGGTGGCCCCTCGGTACCTGAGTACCCGGATCACTACAGGGGAGTGGATTCCCCGTTCCCGGCTGAGGAGAAAGAGGAAGAGAGTGGAAAGAAAGGCACTTGGCTGCAGGGGAAGAACAACAAGGGCTGCTGCACCGTGTGTGGGACACTAACACCCCGTACCGAAGGCTGCGGACACCGGCAATTCCTAGTTTACCAGTGACTCCGTGTGACTTTCTTGTGAGTACACCCGTGCCCTTGGGCACCGCACTGCAGCACTGCGCCCTGCTCCCTGCTCCCCATCACCGGGCCCCGGGACAACCAGCCCCCCTACCCACGGAGGGGAGAACTAACGTCTAGCTGCTCCATACCATCGCCCCCGGGATCACCGTCTAGAGCAGCGGTGGTGTTCCAACCTCACCACAACCGTGGGTGGCATCACGGACAATCTCCCTTAAACAAATCCCCTTTTACTGTGGAGCCTGGGATCACAGACCGGGTCACGCCATCGTGATACCCACAGAAGTGACCCTGTGGCCCGGATCTGAGTACCCCTGGTCCCCGGGTGACACACTTCCCACTGGGGAGCTGTCTTGGGGCAGACGGGGGTGGCCATATAGAGTCATGGGACCTTGCAGTCGCTAGGGCAATCGCCAGGGGGCGGTCACCATTAGGGTTAGAGGTAGCTGCAACACACTCATATAGACAGACAAGTCGGGACCATAGTTCTGACAAGACACTTCTGGAACTTTTGGATTTCACTAGGCCCAGGGCTTGGAGCGGGAGCTCAGCCAGGGTTCCTAACTGCTGTGGGGGGACATCCTAGAAAAAGGTCACTCTCTCTCTCTTCAAACATCGGTGGTGTCCCCTTACTTGTTTGGGATTGACCGGAGCCCACGACGGCAGAAACCAGCACCTGGGTGCAGCTTTAAATCAGTGAGTAAAAGAACTTGGAACCGCAGTTGCTGACTCATGTCGCGGGCGGAGAAGGGGACGCTGCGCTCACCCACTGCTCGGGTCCGGCTACTGCTGCTGCTCGGTGGTGGCTCGAGCGGTGGGCCGGATCCCGGGGACTCGAGCGGCGTTCTTCGCCCATGAGTGAAAAGGGGGTGGTTTGGGCTTAGGGATATTGTCCGTGATGCCACCCACGGTTGAGGTGAGATTGGTGACACCACCGCTGCTCTGGACGGGGATCCCGGGAGCGATGACAGGGAACAGCTTGGATGTTGGTTCTCCCCTCCGTGGGTAGGGGGGTTGGTTGTCCCGGGGCCTGGTGAGGGGTATGGATGTAGGGCAGGCGGGTTATGGGGCCTGGTGAGGTGCAGGGTCGCGGGGGCAGCGCTGTGCCGCACGGCACGGTGGTACTCACTCAGCCAATGACGAATGCAAAGTCTCCGGTAAAACAAACGGCTGGATGGACGGGTCCCACAGACGGCTGCGGTGTTTCTCCTCCCGGCAGGTTGATGGTGACTGCCTTTCCCTGCACCTATGTTGTGTTTACGGTTCCAATGGGTTCCGACCGGTAACCCGCTCCCCAGCTTGGATGGGTGCTGAAGGAGCCCCTTTTGCCCGCAGGCTCTGGCCCTGGGAACTGTAGCCTTGGCGGTGACTGTGTTTCCCTCTATGGTGTGAGCTGTTGCCTTCAATTGGGTCTTGACTGCTGGGAAACCCCGGAGGTTCCCTTCGCTAACGGATTTGACCAGTTTTACGGCGACTCCTAGCCTGGTCGGGGTCTGTAAGCCCTGCCGGATGGTGCTGGCTTCTCTTTACTCTCCGATCCGGTACCGCCGGGCCACCGCTCGTCCACGGTCCATACGATTTGCTCCAATTAGCCTCTCCTGCAGACGGTCACCACCGTCTGCCAACCTTGCTGTTCCGTCCGGGCCACACACCCGGACGCGGTCAGTCTCCTCTACCACCACTTCACTTCACTCCTCCTAAACTGATCTGACTCCTTTTCCCTCCTCCAGGACTGTGAACTCCTCGGTGGGCGGGACCAACCGCCTGGCCCACCCCCTGGTGTGGACAACAGCCCCTGGAGGAAGGATTTTGTGTTTGGCTTCGGTGTCTCTAACCGGGGTGTGGGGTGTGTTGGTGTAGTACCTGTGACGACCTGGCTTGTCCAGGGCGCCACACTCAGACTCTGTTTAGCGATGCTGTCGCCCTGCGCTCCGGCGCTTCCAAGAGACCGCCAACCCTCATCATCCACCTAGGGCCCGTTCCGCCTGTGGAGAACAACACCATCCCAGCTGACATAACACCTGCTCCGGTGAGGAATTCTGCAGCGGCGGCTAATCCCTGGCCGCATCCAAAGGTGGCATCACAACAAACTTTCCCAATCACCCACCCTGCTTTCCCTTCCTTTTACTGTACGCCTCAGGGCAACGGAACTGCGAAAGGCTACCCATGACATCGCCTGACCCGACCCACAATGGCCCGGCAACGAGTAGATTAACCATCTGCCCCATGGGGTGCTGCATTTGGCGTCACAAACTGGATATCGTGTCCATCCAAACGGGTACTGTGCGCCTACAGAACTATGTTAAACGGGTTAATTTGGCGTTGATGGAAAATGACAGTCGCCATTTATCATTCCGCGCAGGAAAAGAATGGGCGTGCTTCATGGTCGGAACCCGTAAAAAGAGAGCAAAAGCGTGGGAGGAGCCCAGATAAGAGCGCGAAAGAGAGAGTCCCACTGCCAGAAATATGTCTGAGGAGCAGGATCAAGCTGCTCCCGCTGCTGAGGCTGCAGCACCAGTAGTGGCTCCAGTGATACCATTTTCCATGCCATATCCCCCAGGAGCAACCTGGCTACCCCATTATGCGGGGGAAGCTTATACTCTGACCGATTTCAAGGAGAGACTTTACAGCTTATTTCGGGTGTACCCAATGACGGAGGACCAAAAGACCAGCACCTTTATAGGCCAACTAACCGGAGCAGCTCGGCGTGAAGTTAAGTCCTGGCTGGAGACTAATAAGAGAGTATTGAAAGATATTCTGGCTATGCTCAAGGAAACTTTTGATACTCGCACAGCCTCCGAAATTAAGATGCAATTTTATGGATGCAAGCAAAAGGTATGGGACAGTATCCGGGACAATGCTCTCAACCTTCAAGAAGCAATGAAAGCAGTTCAACAGGGGGAACCAGGAGAGGTAACGGATGAAAACCACCTGTTAATTGACCGGTTTATTGAGAGACTGCTGTCTTACCCAGCTACGCATCCTGGCTATGCAACATTCTGACCTCAGCTTTGCAAAGTTTAAGGACCGGGCTATCCGGGTGTTGCATGAACCATCTCATGATAACGCCATACTTCACCAACCTGAGATGATGCCAGCGACCCTGGTGGTGGTAGAGCAAACCTTGGGCAAAGTTTCCATCAATTAATTACAGCTCCAGCTCCTGAAACTGAGTAAAATTGACTACTGACTACATGACTACTCTGATTAAGGTAATGTACACCAAAACAGGGACCCAGCAACCGGTGACCATTGAACTGGCTTCCAGTGCTGATGATCTCCCCTGGTGGCGACGTGGAAAGAACCCGCCACCCCCAGTGACTGACTGTTACCATACTGATGGGCAGCCCATCTGCCGCCATTGCGGCAAGTCAGGAAATTATGCCAGAGGATGTCCAGTGATCGTGCCAAACCAGGGGGTCAGGATTGGCCCTCTGAAACTACCAACAGCCCAGAAAGAATAATTGTTAATGTTTTTCATATGCAGAATGTTTTCTAATTGCTGATATTTGCTTGCCTTGAAATGTGTTGATGACCAGTGACCGGTATTGTTGAAAATATTTGAAAAGTTTTGAAATTATTGCTGCCTCCCATAAAGGGAAGAATCTTTTCTTGTTAACCTTTTACATGCATATAAAAATTGCGGTGTTAACTATGTTTTGTTTCAGCCCAGGAGTGCTGCCATTTGCCGTGGGGGAATGTGGCACCCCTGAGGCTCTGGTCTCCACAGGGTATTGCACCTCAGTTAAGGTGTGGTACCCATCTCAGGTAAGGGGGGGTTAACCATTGGTGTAACCACATTTCATCTCACATACAGTCAGGTGCTTTCTACTGGGAAGCTGTCTTGGGGCAGACGGGGGTGGCCATATAGAGTCATGGGACTTTCCAATCACTAGGGCAACCTCCAGGGGGCGGGCACCATTGGGGGTAGAGGTAGGTGTAACACACTCATACAGACAGACAAGTCAGGACCATAGTTCTGACAAGACACTTCTGGAACTTTTGGACTTCACTAGGCCCGTGGCTTGGAGCGGGAGCTCTGCCCTTCTTCCTAACTGCTCAGAAGGACATCCTAGAAAAAGAACACTCTCTCTCTTCAAACACCGATGGTGGCTCCTTACTTGCTTGGGATTGACCGGAGCCCACGACGGCAGAAACCAGCACCTGGGTGCAGCTTTAAATCAGTGAGTAAAAGAACCTGCAACCGCAGTTGCTGACTCAGATTCTGTTTAGTGACGCCGTCGCCCCACGCTCCAGGACTTACAAGGGACTGCCAACCCTCGTCATCCACTCGGGGCCCGCTCCGCCTGTAGAGAGCAACACCATCCCGGCTGCCATAACACCTGCCCCGGTGAGGAATTCTGCAGCTAATCCCTGGCCGCCTACCACAGGTGGCATCATGACAAACTTTCCCAATCACCCCGCTTTCCCTTCCTTTTAGGCTACATGCGCACGCTGCTTCTTTTTCGTGTTCACAAATTGCAGCCAAAACTGCAGCCAAAACTGCAGCCAAAACTGCACCTTGTCAGAGAGAGCCTGGAAATGTCACAAAAAATGTAGGTGCTTTTTTGGTGCGTTTTTGCTGCTTTTTTGGTGCGTTTTTGGCTGCAGTTTTGTCAACAATTGTTTCATGTATTTTTCAGTTCAAACAAGCCCATAAAGCTTGTTGAATTGAAAAAAAAAAAATTAGAAATAAATAAATAATTAAAAAAAACTGGCGTGCGGTCCCCCCCAATTTTAATGCCAGCCAGATAAAGCCATACGGCTGAAGGCTGGTATTCTCAGGATGGGGAGCTCCACATTATGGGGAGCCCCCCAGCCTAACAATATCAGTCAGCAGCCGCCCAGAATGGCCGCATCCATTAGATGCGGCTCTTCTGGGACTGTACCCAGCTCTTCCCGATTTGCCCTGGTGCGTTGGCAAATCGGGGTAATAAGGAGTTATTGGCAGCCCATAGCTGCCACTAAGTCCTAGATTAATCATGTCAGGCGTCTATGAGACACCCTCCATGATTAATCTGTAAATTACAGTAAATAAACACACACACCCGAAAAATCCTTTATTAGAAATAAAAAACACAAACACATTCCCTCATTACCAATTTATTAACCCCGACAAAGCCCTCCATGTTCGGCGTAATCCAGCATGCTCCAGCGTCGCATCCAGCTCTGCTGCATGCAGGTGACCGGAGAAGCAGCAGACACCGCCGCTCTGGTCACCTCCATGCAGCTAATGAAGACAGCCGCGCGATCATCTGAGCTGTCACCGAGGTTACCCGCTGTCACTGGATCCAGCGGTGGCCGCGAGTAACCTCAGTGACAGCTCAGCTGATCGCGCTACTGCGTGGAGCTGACAGGAGCGTGGAGCTGAAATCCAAAACGAATCTCCGGCACTCCAATGGAAGAATAAGAACAAAGTCTGTGTTTCTTTGGTGTTTTTTATTGTGAAAAAAAGGGAGGAAGAAGTCTGTCTCAACGTTTCGGTCACAATGGGACCTTTATTGAGAGTATTGTCAGACTATGTAAAAAAAGAAGAAGAAACATAAATGTTACAAAAGGAAAATATTACAAGAACAAATCAGAATATATATCAGGAGGCAATTGCTCCAATTCATACATAAAGTGTACACTGTAACATACATGACATATAATTCAGTGTATGGATGAAAATTCACATACACAGAGGTATTAACATGTACATACCCATCATCTCCCCTGGGGACAGCGGTACTTCGGGGAACACGTGGAGGACGGGACGGGACCACTTGCCTGACCTCACTTCCTGACAAATCACCTGCGTTTTTGGTACCAAAAACGCAGGTAAAAGGCAGGTAAAATGTACCACTTTTGATTAGCATGCATTTTTCCTGCGTTTTTGATGCCCTCATTGATTTCAATGGGTGACAAATGTTGACAAAAACGCAGGAAGAATGAACATGCTGCATTTTTTTTGTCACAAACTTTTGACAAAAAAAACGCTGACAAATAAACTGCAATGTGCGCATGACAAATCTGACTTCTCATAGACTTTGCTGGGAAGTCAAATGTCAGAAAGTTCAGCTGACAAAACTGCAGCCAAAAAAGCAGCAAAAAAACAGGAAAAAAAGCAGCGTGCGCATGTAGCCTTACTGTACGCCTTGGGACAACGGAACCAGGCAAGGCCACCCGTGACATCACCTGACCCGACCTGCAACAGGCCGGCAATGAGTAGGTTAACCACCTGTCCTGTGGGGCACTGCACACCAACATTGGGAATGTGTAAAAGAAGACTGGGATCAGAATTTGGTTAAGACAAGCCTTAATGTGACGAGAGCCCAGAAGGATTCGGGCAGTGTTGAAAGTCAAAAGGTAGACTTACAAAATACTAGCAAAATTATAAAACCTAAAATGTAGGGTTTTAGGAGCAAAACAAAAATAATTTTGTGACATGACAGAAATCTGCATAATTAATCATATGCTAAATAGTTACGAGTCACATTTATGCATGAGATAGCCAAGATGATTGTCTATATAAATGAAGGTCGTCTCACACTCAAATTTGTAGTGGATGGTGAGATATGGAGCCTGAAAGTCAAAAGTCCAAAAAATTATTACCCTTTTTCTTATCAGTGTATACCAACAAACAATACAATAGCAACTGCATACAGGTGTGTATTATCCATGAAAGTCAACCGTATACACCTTTGAATGAATTGATTGGTTCAGGAAAGAGAATGTTCTCCCACTATGAGTCCTTGTTTGTGTCATCTTCACATTTATCCCTTATTTTGGCTATTTCCTGTATATTAGCCCCAATTTGTAGATTTCCTATAAGGTTATATGTGAGATACTCTAGCACTATGGTCATCCATCTGGTGGCAGGGTTAATCTTTATACACCTGATTAAATATACTTTTTATGTTAAGAATTGTGTGTTGAGTTCCATTTTTTTCTATTTACCTGTTAATCTGAATAGCATGGATAATCTGTGTATCCATGTGACTTTTCCTTCAAGCTTCACTAAAGTTCCTATGGCTAAGAGAACCTGGAGTGGCCCATGAAATCTTGGCTCACAGTTCTTTCTTGCATGTGTTTTTAGGACCACCCAGTCTCCCGATATGAGTTCATGTACTCCTGACACTGATTTAGGGTCTGGAGTTGAAGTACACCTGTTTATCACACTATTTAGTCAATTACACAAGGCTTGTGCATCACTGGTCAGTCTATCATGCTGCATCTGAAGTGACTGTGAAAAATATAATTCTTTTCTAAGTGCTAAACCGAAAAATATCTTATTTGGAGACCTGTTTTCTACCTAAGTGCATCTTATTAAAAACCCATAAAAGCAAGCATTCAGTCCATGGCTTACCAGTCATCACTTTTACCTTCTGGATTTTTTACTTTAATGTCTCATTTAACCTTTTCATGTTCCCACTGCTCTATGCATGGTAATTAGTGTGGAAGTCTGCCAAATCCCAGAGACTAAAATCTCTCACATTATCTTTCCTATAAATTGTGCACCTTTACCACTTCAGGAACCCCATTTCTACATACCAAATCCATCATGATTTTTTCAGCAGTATCATAGTTTTCTACACTGAATATGACTCAAACCACTCTCAAAAAGCACACATATATAATTGTCTTTGACAATTGTGTTAATCCATGGCTTAATACATTGATTAGAGATCTCACAGCAGGCAAAAATTACCTTTTATCCACAGACCTTCCTTAGTCATCTGGCTTACTGTATTTTGCACTCCTGTTGAACCACTAGTTTCTGTAGAGATTGAAGAATATCAGAAGTGACAGGTGACACTGAGGTTCTGGTCTGCATTTGTACTAGACTCTCAACTCTAGGCTGCTTCACTGCTTCCTTGGTGGCTGCATCTGATGAACTGAGAAAATTTCTTCTAGATTCATCAGTGTCAGATCAGGAGTGAGCTTTATCTTAACAATGCAAAGCTTAATCAGTAATATGACTGCATGTATCAAGGCTGGTATGCTCTCTGTAGTCTTCATAGGTTTCCAGTTAGGAAAGATCTTCTGTCTACATACACATTTGGCCATTTTACCCTTTGCTGCTGTACATGCTTCAGGGAGTTCCTTCATCTCTGCCTCCTGTGTTCATAGATGAGAAGGGAGTGGTTTGGCTGTCACCCGATACCACTATGTGCCTCCGTATTATGCAGAAATGAGCTTCAAGTGTACTACCTGATTCCCTTTGTACCTAGGTTTATTTTTAAGTAAAGGCAGGCAGGCGGCAGGCCAGAAGGTGAAGGTGTCCACGGTAATAATATCACCCTCACCCACACATGGACAGCCAGTACCGCACTCACAGCTATCGCCCCAAGCCACATTGCAGCGTATTTCTTGAGTTCTACATTTGGGGCATGAGAAAAGGTACATTCTGTCTAGATTGTACCTAACTGAGAACACCATAAATATCAAGTTTATTGTAACTTTGTAATAAAAAACTATTTATTTTGCTTTTTTAACCATGGCTTGAACCACAGAAATGGCTTTGATACAAGAGATGCATCCCTAGTAACGGGCTACAATCTGACTAAATAATAAGCTACAGGTCCCTGCTGTAGACCATGGTTTTAGGGCAATTGAAGCTGTTGTATTCTAACCATTTTTTCTGTGAGATGTTTGGTGTCTTCTGACAGTGTTCTTGAAGACAACCCTCTGCTGACAGAACTGTAGTTTGTTCTTAGAGGCCTTACATTTATGTTCTGCTAAAAAACACAAAAGGAAAATATGACTTCTTACATGAGGTGTGATCAAGGCAGCAAGCAATAAATTATACACATTCTACAAGCTGAAGCAAAATAATTTCCTGAAATAGAGATGTCCATTTTTGCAAAAGATTGAGGATATTGCAACAATATACATTGCCAGTGAAGTTTTGGTATCTTGTGATAAACAGTATTCAGTATACATGGACAGTATTATGTCCATGAAGGACCTTCTACCCAAATTGTGGTCATCTAGGTGCAGAGGTTTGAAATAAAAATACATTTTCCAAATTTCCAAGTAAATCCCCATAAAATACCTTGATTTCCCAAAGAAAACATAATTTGCATGCCCAACAGACTTCCCTGCCCCAATATCTACAGTCATGGCCAAAAGTTTTGAGAATGCTACAAATATTAATTTTTACAAAGTCTACTGCTTAAGTTTTTCTAAAGGCAATTTGCATATACTCCAGAAGGTCATAAAGAGTGATCAGCTTAACAGCAATTACTTGCAAAGTCAATATTGGCTAATAAAATGAACTTTAACCCCCAAAACACATTTCAACATCATTGCATTCCTGCCTTAAAAGGAGCAGCTAACATTGTTTTAGTGATTGTTCCATTAACACAGGTGTGGGTGTTGATGAGGACAGGGCTGGCGATCAGTCATGATTAAGTAAGAATGACACCACTAGACACTTTAAAAGGAGGCTGGTGCTTGGTATCATTGTTTCTCTTCAGTTAACCATGGTTATCTCTAAAGAAACACGTGCAGCCATCATTGCTCTGCACAAAAATGGCCTAACAGGGAAGAGTATTGCAGCTACAAAGATAGCACCTCAGTCAACAATCTATCGCATCATCAAGAACTTAAAGGAGAGAGCTTCCATTGTTGCCAAAAAGGCTCCAGGGCACCCTAGAAGGACCATCAAACGCCAGGACCGTATCTTAAAACTGTTTCAGCTGCGGGACTGGACTACCAGCAGTGCCGAGCTAGCTCAGCAATGGCAGCAGGCTGGTGTGAGTGCTTCTGCACGCACTGTGAGGCAGAGACTGCTTGAGCAAGGCCTGGTTTCAAGGAGGGCAGCAAAGAAGCCACTTCTCTCCAGAGAAAACATCAGGGACCGACTGATATTCTGCAAAAGGTACAGGGAGTGGACTGGGGTAAAGTCATTTTCTCAGATGAATCCCCTTTTCGATTGTTTGGAACATTTGGAAAACAGCTTATTAGGAGAAGAAGAGGTGAGCGCTACCACCAGTCTTGTCTCATGCCAACTGTTAAGCATCCTGAAACCATTCATGTGTGGGGTTGCTTCTCAGCCAAGGGAATCGGCTCACTCACAGTCTTGCCTAAAAACACAGCCATGAATAAAGAATGGTACCAGAATGTCCTCCAAGAGCAACTTCTCCCAACTGTCCAAGAGCAGTTTGGCGCCCAACAATGCCTTTTCCAGCATGATGGAGCACCTTGCCATAAAGCAAAGGTGATCACTAAATAGCTCATGGAACAAAACAGAGATTTTGGGTCCATGGCCTGGAAACTCCCCAGATCTTAATCCCATTGAGAACTTGTGGGCAATCATCAAGAGATGGATGGACAAACAAAAAACAACAAATTCTGGCAAAATGCAAGCATTGCTTATGCAGGAATGGACAGCTATCAGTCAGGATTTGCTCCAGAAGCTGATTGAGAGCATGCCCGGGAGAATTGCAGAGGTCCTGAAGAAGAAGGGGCAACACTGCAAATATTCACTTGCTGCATGAACTCATTCTGTCAATAGAACCTTTTGGTACTCATAATATGATTGCAATTATATTTCTGTATGTGATGTAAACATCAGACAAACACAATTAAAAACCAGAGGGCAACAGATCATGTGAAAATATAATTTTGGTGTCATTCTCAAAACTTTTGGCCATGACTGTACTAAGAGGTCCAGACATAATTTAATCATTGACCTAGGACCAGTATAAAAAAAAAAAAAAGTAAAAAATAAGTTAATTATGTTTGCCAATATCCTAAGGTGAGGAATAATAATTTGCAGTGAACTGTTGAATGAGGGGAAGCTACTTCTTTAGAGTTGCTTTGCAAGTCCTTTTTTGGGTTTAAACAGACAATAGGACCATGCTTCATGTCATGTGAGGGGAGGAGGGGTGCTGCTTCCTCTTTCCTCCCCGCTTGCTCTCAGATAAGGTAAAACCTTAGTCTCTTTAATTCTACATGTTTAAAAAAACTCCTGCTCCTACCCTTAGCATAATATTATAATTTATTTATATAGCACCATTGATTCCGTGGTATAAGATAAGGGGCTACATACAAAATACAGATATGGGTTACAGTACACAAATTAACAATTACAGACTGGTACAGAGTGAAGAGTACTCTGCCCTTGCGGGATTACATTCTGCAGGATGTTGAGGAAGGAAACAGTAGGCCAGGGGATTGCAGCAATTCCAGTGGTGTTGGAGGTGGCAGCGTGGTTATTGCAAGATGTAAGCTTTCTTGAAAAGATGAGTTTTCAAGTTTCGTCTAAAGGATACAAACATGGTGGATAATCAGACGAGTTGGGGTGCAGAATTCCAGAGGATGGGGGATATTCAGGATAAGTCTTGGAGGTGATTAGATGAGGAGCGAATAAATGTAGGAGGAGAGGACATGGAGTTTATGTGCGGGAAGATAGTGGGGGAATAGTTCGGAGGTATGTGGAAGAGACAGGTTATGGATGGCTTTTTAGGTCAGTTTTAGTAGTTTAAACTGAATTCCTTAAGGAATTGGAAGCCAATGGAGTAATTTGCAGAAGGGAGAACTGATGACTTATCTAGAAGAGGTGGATTAGTGGGGCAGCAGAGTTAAGGACAGATTGCAGAAGTGCAAGAGTAGTAGTAAGGAGGCCACAGAGGAGGATTTTCAGTAGTTGAGGCAAGGGATGATAAGAGCATGTATGAGTATTTTAGTAGATTCAAGATTAAGGAAAGGAAGGATTATGGAAATATTTTTGAGCTGAAAGGTGACAGGAGGTGTTGAAAGTTTGGATATGTGGTTTGAAAGACAGGGCAAAGTCAAGGGTTACTCCAAGGCAGCAGATTTCCAGTACAGGTGAGAGCATGATTCCATTTACCGTGGTAGGTAGAGCAGGTAGGGAAGATGCTTGAGATGGAGGAAAGATAATGAATTTGGATTTGTCCAGATTAAGCTTTAGGAAGTGAGAGAAGAGGGTGGATATGGCTGATAGATGATAGACACTCTGGGATTCTGGACAGCAGAGAGGCGATGTCTGGGCCAGAGAGGTAGATCTGAGTGTCATCATCATGAAGGTGAAGGCTGATTGGATTGTTTTTGTTTGAATCTAGTGAGGTTATTGTACCAGGGTTGTCTATTGATTGGTTGCACTTTGCTGTGGACAAGAGAGGTGACCTTATTAATAGCTGATGTCAGGGTGGCATTGAAGAAAAGTCTTTTAAATCTCTCTTAAATACACGTTAACAAACCTCTCCCTATTGGACTCCTTTTTCAAAGGCAGTTTACAACACACGTCTCAAATCCATGTAATCGATCTGCAAAAAGCAAAATATTTTCTATCATCTCAACTTTTTCTGAAGCATTTCATTTAACCACTTATTACCCGGCAATTTTCTGTTTTTCAATTAGTTTTTTTCCCTTAATTCTTTCAAGAGGCAAAACCGTTTTATTTCGCCATCAAAATAGCCTTACAAGTGTAAGTGCAAACCAGTCATACTTTTGAATAAAACCATGTATTTTAACATATAGTGTACTGAAAAACAGGGGGTGGGGGAATCCAAGTTCGGAGAAATTAGAAAAAGAAAAAAAAATCCACACTTGTTTTTTCTTTTTTATTTACCATATTCCCTATATGGTAAAACTGATCTGGCAGTATGATTCCCCAGGTTAGTACAAATTCATAGATACCAAACATCTATAGTTTGGATTTTTTTAGATTTAATTGGTGAAAAAAAATCATAAATTTGTCCAAAAAAAAAAAAAATTGCTTGTGTTGCCATCTTTGAAGAACCATACTGTCCCCTTTTTTCTGGATCTCGGGCTGTGGGACATCTTATTTTTTGCACCCTAAAGGCTACTTTACACACTGCGATATCGGTCCCGATATCGCTAGTGTGGGTACCCGCCCCCATCTGTTGCGCGACACGGGCAAATCGCTGCCCATGCCGCACAACATCGCCCAGAGCCGTCACACATACTTACCTGTCCGGCGACGTCGCTGTGACCGGCGAACCGCCTCCTTTCTAAGGGGGCGGTCCGTGCGGCGTCACAGCGACGTCACTGAAGCGTCACTGAACCGCCGCCCAATAGCAGCGGAGGGGCGGAGATGAGCGGGACGTAACATCCCGCCCACCTCCTTCCTTCTGCATAGCAGCCGGGAGGCAGGTAAGGGGAGCTTTCTCGTTCCTGCGGCATCACACGCAGCGATGTGTGCTGCCGCAGGAACAAGGAACAACTTCGTTACTGCTGCAGTAACGATTTTTAAGAATGGACCCCCATGTCGCCGATTAGCGATTTTGCATGTTTTTGCAACGATGCAAAATCGCTTATCGGTGTCACACGCAACGGCATCGCTAATGCGGCTGGATGTGCGTCACCAAATCCGTGACCCCAACAACTCCGCATTAGCGATGTCGCAGCGTGTAAAGCCCCCTTTAGCTGATGTTTTAACTGATAGCATTTTCGGGTATATAGCTCCTACTTAACGAATACACTAAAGTAGTGAATAATGAAAAACTTCCAATGCAACAAAATATCAGAGATGTTACAATACAACGATTGAAATCAAGACACCTACCCATCCGAACTGCAATCACCTTGCATGAACAAGACTTCAATTTAGAGGAGAAATGGTGAGAACTTTGGGTCAATGTACTAGATGGTGATCCCCAAATGTTCCCTAATTTACAAAACCCTCCACCAGGCTTCAATCTACCAAGGAAAACTTTGGCGTCTGTGCAGATTTTATGTATAAGTGGGGAAAATATGACTCTCCAACCTGTGACTGTGGAGCAGATCGTCACACTATCCAGCACATTGTTGAGGAGCGCCCCCTGAGATCCGACCATGGTGACAAGAAGGATTTCTATATTGTAAATGATAACGCTATTGCATATATAGAAAATCTTGATATTCAACTTTTTTATCCTTTTGATATTTTTCAATCTCTGTCTATTGTCTGGTGTTTATTTTTATATGATGGTAAGGTATACATTCATACGAATTAATAAATTCGGGTATATGAAATGTTTTGATCACCTCCTACTGTATGTTATTGCAATGTTGCGGCAATTGCAAAAAATATAATTATGCCGCTTTGATTTTTTTGTTATGATGTTTACCAATCGGATTACTTTAATTTTTATTTTGATAGAGATGACATTCCTGAACTTGGCGAAACCAAATGTGTTTTTTTATTGTTTTATTTTCAGTGGGGCACAAAGGGCAGGAGATCTGAATTTGTGTTTTTTTTAAAAAAACGTTCATACGTTTTTCATTTTTTAACTAGTTGTTCGGGAACCTGAAACTGCGATCGTCCGATTGCTTGTGCTTTACGGAGTGGCGCATCAGCCGCGCTCTGTACAACAGAGATTGTCTTTCTCTGTGCGCCAAGTCTCTCTTTCATACTATACCAAGGGATCAGATCTTACTTTGACACCACAAAAAGAAGTGTCGTGGTCGTTCTTCAATTCTCTGTACGCCGATATGCAGTTGGCGTTCACAGGAAATTCGTCATGACAGAAACAAATTCATCAGCTGACCCCAAAAATTGCCAGCGGGATTTAACTAGTTATCAGCCATGGGTGAATCTCTGATCCACCTGCGCCTGTCAGCTGGTCAGATCACGTGCAGGGAGAGTGCAGCGGCATAGGTACATGAGACCCTGAATGTTTGATATGTCACGGTTGCTGTTCTGGCACAAGGGTAGAGGGGTCGTGTTCCCTGAGTGATCTACAAGGCTCTGATGTTCCCTGCTATCCGCCTCCACACAGTATCCACAGCCGATGGACTGACCACAAACACAGATTTCGGGGATAACAGTTGCTTTTTAATACAGCAGGCACAAAGAAATCCAACATGGAATATATGTTTCACAGTCTCTCGTAGGTAGGCCACGGCAAATACAGCTTGGAGTTGAATACTCAAATGCAATTAGTGTTCTGGAGCTTTAGGAGCACGATTTGTTTCAGATGTAATACTGGTATGCGTTTTAGAAGTAGGTTCAGAGTCTTTTGTAGCTTATAGTAGGAGGGTAGTTGTAATAAGAAAATTATACAGAACACCACTAGTCATGGATCGTGTGAGAGTACTTGTAAGCAAATGTAGAGCGTTGCCCAGCATGCTACGGGGACAGGACAGCTGGTGTGTGGACAATGGCATGAAAGCAAATGCAGTAGGATGGGTGGCCCTCAAACTTTCCCAACCTGCGTGAAGTAGGTTCTTATACAACTTGTCTGTAGATGTATGGTGTATATCTGGACAGCGAAGATTCAGGATAGAAAGCCTTCATCATATTGGCTGTAGAAGTCAGGAAATGATGAAATTCTAGGCCTTGCGCCTGGCAGGAGATCTTGTGGTGAAGAGACTCTACATAATGTCTGCTCTCAGAGGAGTCTTGCCCAGAACTGGAAAATTACAGATGTGTCTAGAAAGACAGAGGCTGGAAGTAGCTCCACCTATTGACCCATGTGACCAAGTCAATGGTCAATAGGAAAACCCAATTTACAGTTCATATTCTTACAGTTTCACCAGTAGATGGTGCTGCGACACAATAAATGAGACATACATTAAGTATAATTGGAAGTTCATATTCTTAAGGCTGCCTTACACGCGGAAACATCGCTAGCGATGTCGCTGGTGAAAGCACCCGCCCCCGTCGGTTGTGCGTCACGGGCAAATCGTTACCCGTGGCGCACATCATCGCTAGGACCCGTCACACATACTTACCTGCCTAGCGATGTTGCTGTGGCCAGCGAACCGCCTCGTTTCTAAGGGGGCGGTTCGGGCGGCGTCATAGCGACATCACACGGCAGCTGTCCAATAGAAGCGGAGGGGCGAAGAACAGCCGAAAGAAAGTGATGCCCACCTTGTTGCCGGTGGCCTCAGGTAAGGTGTTGTTCCTCGTTCCTGGGGTGTCACACATAGCGATGTGTTCTGCCTCAGGAACGCCGAACAACCTTCGTCATGCAACAGCAATGATATTTGGGATTAGAACGACGTGTCAACGATCAACGATTAGGTGAGTAATTTTGATCGATAGCGGACGTTCGTACGTTTTACACACAACGCCGCCGCTAACGAGGCCGGATGTGCGTTGCGAATTCAGAGACCCCAACGACATCTCGTTAGCGATGTCATTGCGTGTAAAGCCCCCTTAAAGCTCACACATGAAAGGAGAGGGGCAAGTGGGAAGTAATTTGTAGTATGTGGGAGCTGCTCATGATCCAGGGGTACTAAACGGGACAGATATAGTCTGGACAGGGCCACTACAAGAGATGAGGGCTCAGCGTGTGAGCCCACATCAAAGGCAGGGACACGATCTATGACATACCAGACTTGCCAACATCTTCCTGCATTCCTACAACTCAAATCCCCAAAATTTCAGATCAATTTTGGAAAAATTCATAAACTTAAGTCTTTACAGATCAATTTACTCATCTCTTTTGTCAAGCATTATTTATGTCCTTGCCTTTAAAAATAAAATGGGATTTTTTACATTTTCTTTTTTAAATGCCTCGGGAAACAATTTTCCCCCTCCTGATGAGGCTCATGTATCTCACTTAATATACAAATTATTAATTTGTGCCAAGCATCTCCAGACTCTTCCCAGACATCTAATTGTCACTGCGCAAACTATAAGCAGATTTCCAAGATGTATATTTGCATTCTGTCATCGCTAAACATTTTACTGTTGACATAACAATGATATATTAGTCTATCAAACCATGTACTTCTAGAGTCGGAAGATTCCAGACAAAATAGAAAAAAAAAAACATGATTAATATGGACATTTGCATTCAGCGTGGGCCTCGATATCAATATTTCAGCTTAGGTAAACATAAGTGTACTTTATTTATTAGTTTTCATTAAAAGATGGCCTGAAGAAGCCGACATCCCTCCTGCCCATGAAGTGACCTTTCCTGCTCCTTCAATCAATCAAGTAGAAGTCAAGAAAGTTAGTTAATATTAATGAAAACTTGCATCTCTTGTCAAGATTGGTGGGATTTTGATTTGTTTGGTTTAGGTCGGGTGTATTCATTCCGTATTAATGTTCGCAACGTGATGAAGAGAGGAGGAAAGTGGATGCTGAATTCTTGAGATGATAAAATATAACACTAGATATGGAAATTTATATTCAGCCAGCTGTAATCTATCTGTGCCGACCAATTCATCAAAATTAGAGATGAGACAATTTGCCGATATTCAAATTTTGAAGATACGCTTGAATTTGGTTTGGAATTTAGAATATCGAATTGTGAATCAACAATGACCCAATTACCTGTATAAAACATCTGTTCTGCTATGGAAGGTGCCTGCACAATCTTCCACTGGATCCCTCCCTTCTACTCCAATCTTCTTAACTCTTCGGGAGACCTTACATGGTGTCACAATAATGTGGGAAGTTTAGTCAGCACTGGACACACCAAAGAATGAGCAGAAGAATACCAGAGCTAGGAGAGACTGAGCCAGCGGTGGGCTTGTAATTGACAAAGGCACCAACAAAGATGAAAAAAGCTGGAGACTGCAAGCCAGTAGACGTCTAGTCAGTGCCAGATGTAACAAAGGGTGAAGACTCAAGAGAAGAAGTTTGTAGCCAGAGGGAGTCAATGGAGGCCTAGTAAGTGCCAAAAAGTGAAGTCTGAAGAGAAGCTAGTGTTAGAGAGGGATTCAACCTACTCCTAGTCTGTAGTGGAGGCATTGAAGAGTGAAGTCTGAAGAGAAGACTACTGTCATGGCTGTGACATGGGTGACAGACAGTCCTGTGGTGTCTGGCTATAGAAGCTCACAGCGTTCGGCTGCATAAACTGCCCCCTGACCTATTATTTCTGCTTGGTTTTCAATCCCTTTCAATTTTGGACTTTTCATCAGTACCTGCCTTGTGGCTTTATATACCTTCACTTCCTATTACTCTGAGCTGGTGAGAGTTCCAACTTCAGATACTGAGTGCAAGCAGTTGGCTTGCAATCATCTGGAGTAATTTATTGCAGTTTGAAGTCCCTCTCCCTGTATCTACTTTGAGATATGCGGCTTGTTGTTTTCCAATTTTTGTTATCCCTGTGTGTCCTGTAGTGCCTAGTGGGGTTGACGAAGAGCTCATAATGTGACGCCCTGGACTAGTCAGGTCATCCCAGGTAGTCACACACACACACACACCACCCACTCCCTGAGTAGGTGACAGCAGCCAACCAAGAAACCCTTGTCACCACCCTCCAGGTTTGATGTCCACACCAGGGGGGGGCAGAGCCAGGCGGTTGGCTCTGCCCACCGAGGAGTTCACAGGCCTGGAGGCGGGAAAGACACAAGTTCAGACAGAAGTTCTAGAGAAGTGTGAGGAGTAACCTTGAAAGTGAAGGAGGGAGGACGAGTTCAGGGGCAGACCTGTGACCAGGCCTGCCAACAGACTTCTCCGGTGGCTGGGTTGGAGCCCAGTCACCTTTGGTAAGGAGGCAGATGGTGGGGGCCACCTGCAGAAGCTGGGATTACAGCCGGTGAAACCGTAGGGACCGGGGTCGGGCGGTGGCCCGCCGGTACCGAACCGGGGAACCGATTGGAAACCGGAGCACCAAGAGGGGTACTCAGACCCAGTACAAAGCCCTGAACCGACAGGGCCGAGTCAAATCAACTGATTGAGGACTGGACTTAAGGACCTATCCTACACAAGACCTGTTAGAAGACAACAGCCCAACCATACAGGGTAAAGCCACCACCAAGACATAGAGACCCAAAGGGCCAGCGTCTGCGGGCAAACGGGCTCCTACGGCATATACCAGTCGGGGAGCGGACTACTGTTGCTTAGGCATAGGAGTCAAACATTGTTACAAAGAGGTGCAGGAGAAAGGCGGAAACCACCAACCTATTCTGGGAAAAGCTGCAGCCGGCTGCGTGCCCCGTTCATCACCCCGTTTGGTTTACCAGAAACTCCAGTGTATTGTGTCATAGTGAGTACACCAGTGACTTTGGGTCGCGCACTGCGCCGCACAGCATCAGCACCCAGCACGCACCCACTCTCACGCCTCGGCACCTCCCTCGGGCCCCCGGGACCATCACTCCCCTACCCACGGAGGGGTCAACACCAAGCTGCACAACACCGTCCCCGGGAGGCCTAGTTAACGGCAGCGGTGGTGTCCATCTATTCACCACAACCCGTGGGTGGCGTCACGAACTTACATCCCAAACCAAACCACCGAGGCCCCGGCCGTGGAACTTCCCCGTCAGGTCCCTGCGTGTAGCGCCAACCCCCTTGCAGAGCGACGTGACCCCCGGGTCCACGAGAGGTTCGAGCCACCACCCACTGTACGAGCACGGATCTGAGCGGCTCGGCGGTCGCAGCCGAGCCCACGGGGCGGTACAATTCCATCCACTCCCTACCTAGGACACAGATCAGGGTCAGGTATCCAGCTCAGCGCATAGGTGCGGAAACTATCTAGGGCTGTGAGGGAACCCAGGGCCCTGAGATAGACTTGGTCACTAATCACCATATCCCCGTTCCCTAGACAAAGGGTATGGGAATGCCTTCCATTTTGCTTGGTACTTCCCCGTACCTAGTGTGACAATGAACTGGGCATGGACTGGAGGGAGCAAGATAGCAGGAGTAGTATTTACTGGAGGTGCCAATGAATGAAATCTGAAAGAAGAAGCCAGGCCCAGAGAGAGTAAAGCAGCAGAGGCCTAGTAAGTGCCAGAGGTACCAAAAACTGAAGTATGAAGATAAACCAGGGATAGAGAGAGGAAGTCAACTTAATCATAGTTTGTACTAGAGGCACTGAAGAGAGGAGTCCACAGAGAAGAAGACCTGAGCCTGGACTGAAGTGATCAAGACAGCAGAGGTCTAGTCTTTGCCGGAGGTGCCAACGAGTGAAGCTTGAAAAGAAGATTTCAGGCCTAGAGATAGGAAGTCAGCAGAAACCTAATCAGTGCTGGAGAGTGATGCCTGAAGAGAAGATGCTTAGAGTCAGAAGTTGGAAGCCAACATAATCCATATTCAGTGATGTAGATGCCCAGGAGTAAAACCTGGAGACAAGATGGTGGCCCGGAGAGAGCCAGGACAGAAATGGGCAAATAACTGGTTTGGGAGAGTAGTTTGGAGAAAAACCTGTAGCAAAACAGAAGATACAGGGCTTCCTGGGTGCAGTGGTTAGGTTAAAGAGAGTGCTCCTACTTCAATGCACTCACCTGGACATGGCAACAGCAGGTGTGGCGCCCTGGGCAAACCAGGATGTCACAAGCACTACACCAACACACCCCACACTCCCGGTCAGGCACACCAAAGTCAGACAAAAACCCTTGTTGCCTCCCTCCAGGGGCTGATGTCCACACCAGGGGGTTGGACAGGCGGTTGGTCCCGCCCACCGAGGAGTTCACAGTCCTGGAGGCGGGAGAAAGAAGTCAGCTAGAGATGAGTTTGAGAGGAAAGTGGTAAAGGAGCAGACAGAAAGTGGTCCGGGTGTGTGGCCAGGACGGATCAGCAAGGTTGGCAGACGGTGGTGACCGTCTGCAGGAGTGGCCTATTGGAGCTAGCCGTAAGGACTGTGGACGAGCGGTGGCCCGGCGGTACCGGACCGGTACGCAAAGAGAAGCCAGCACCATCCGGCAGGGGCTTACGGACCCCGGCAAGGCTAGGAGTCGCCGTGAATTTGCCGAATCTGTTAGCGAAGGGAACCTCCTGGGTTTCCCAGCAGCCAAGTCCCGACAGAAGGCAACCGTCCAACCGAGAGAGGGAAACACAGTCACCGCTAAGGCTACAGTTCCCAGGGCCAGAGCCTGCGGGCAAAAGGGGCTCCTTCAGCAACCTTCAAGCTGGGGAGCGGGTTACCGGTGGGAACCCATTGGAACCGTTACACTACACAGGTGCAGAGAAAGACAGTCACCATCAACCTGCCGGGAGGAGAAACACCGCAGCCGTCTGTGGGACCCGTCCATCCAGCCGTTTGTTTAACCGGAGACTTTGTGTACATCATTGGCTGCGTGAGTACCACCGTGCCGTGCGGCACAGCGCTGCCCCCGCGACCCTGCACCTCACCAGGCCCCGTAACCCGCCTGCCATCCATCCCTACCCCCTCACCGGGCCCCGGGACAACCAACCCCCTACCCACGGAGGGGAGAACTAACATCCAGGCTGCTCCCTGTCATCGCTCCCGGGATCCCCGTCCTGAGCAGCGGTGGTGTAACCAATCTCACCAGAACCGTGGGTGGCGTTACGGACAATATCAATTCCCAACAATCAATCCCCACCCTTTTCACTCACGGGCGAGGAACGCCGCTCGAGTCCCCGGGATCCGGCCCACCGCTCGAGCCACCACCGAGCAGCAGCCGCAGCAGCAGCGGCCGGACCCGAGCAGTGGGAGAGCGCAGCGTCCCCTCCTCCGCCCGCGACACGGGCATATATTGGTGCAAAGACACTCTCCTAGCAAAGGCAGCCACTCCAACTTGCTGAATAGGAGACTTCTGGCGGGTTCCGATCAGAAAACTGAAGAAAAAAAAAAAAGACTGTGTGTGCCACTTGCAATAGAGCCCTGCTCTGTTCCACAATGGATTTGATACAAAAGGTACATAGATCGTTTTATTGGCATGAAAAAACCCAAAAAACTTGGAACTGTACACCGTCTTTCGGCGAATACCTTTAGGTACGTGTGCAGCAGTAGTTTGTCAGTACAAAAAAGATTTGTTAATGCTTATGTCCTGAAAAAGCCATTTGCCAAAACGCATTATACAGCTCTAAAAAAAAAATTATGCCAATAAATCCAAGTCTAATTTACCTTTGCATCGAATCCAATGTGGAACAGAGCAGGGCTCCATTGCAAGTCATGCACACAGTTTTTTTCCTTTGATTATGGGTTAGGGGAGGGCCAAGGCAAGTAGAAGCTCATCTTAATTGTTAACCATTTCCCAACCTTAAATGACAAAATGGCAGCCGTGTAGAGCCAGCTTACTCGATTCAAGTAAATGTAATTAGAAAAAAGTCAAATTCTATTTAACCTACATTTTTTGTTAAGAATTCCATAGCAAATACGATTCACTTCCATTTACTAATCTGTAGTTAAAAAGGTGGCACTGGACTTTGTAATCCTATATTTTTATATATATATATATTATATATATATATATGTCACGCTCCCCGGGTCCTCTGCTCCGTTCCCGGGTCCTCTGCTCCGCTCCCCGGCTCACCTGCCACGCTCCCCGCTCTCCAGCCTCCAGTCCCCGCGCTTCCCAGGCCCCCTGGTCCCCGCTCCCGGCGCCCGTCGGCTTCCCAGTCCATGGCCGGCTCTGCTGCGTCCTCCTCTCAGCTTCCTGTGTTGGCTTCTGGCACCCGGGCCGCGCGCATGCGCATTAGGGCGCGCGCGCGGTCACTGACCCTTTCTTAAAGGGCCAGTGTCCACTAACAGGAAATGATGCACACAGGTACAGGGTATATAGGGGGTTAATGTCCAAGGGAGCGGGGCCTGTTCTTCGTGTTTTCCCAAGCTAGGAGTCAGGTCTCCTTGTGTTCTGTGAGATACTTACCTCTCTGTCTTCTAAAGCCGATCCTGCATCGCCATCCGGTCCTGCTGTGTCTCGAACCCCGAACGCTGCCCATCTGCCATCCTGACAGTCCGCACCATCTCGGTTCCCTGCGGTGACCCGTCATCTCGCTCCAACGGTTCCGGACCCCGCCTGACATCATCACGGCTTCCGAACCTGAGCTCCGTCACCCGGACCACCATCAGTGACCTCGTGGTCCCAGGGACTTCTCCATTGTCTTCCAGTGCACGGACTGTTCTGCTACTTAAAGTGCTCCGGCCACCGGACTCCTTTCCCTCATCGGGGAGTTCGGCCCAGTGGATCCACCTCCCGGGTCTGCCCGTCCACCTGGCCCTAACAGTAAGAACAGGCCATGGATCCCGCCGAAGCACTAGCGGCCTTGCATGAGGAACTCCAACGCCAGCGTGAAGTCCAGACCCGCATGCTGAACTTTATGACTTCCGTGGACGCCCGCCTGAACACGCTACAAGCCTCGGTCACATCTTCAGCGCCCCGGGCCTCCACTAGTCAATCCACGGCCCCCGCTCCCGTGGCAGCCTCCTCGGATGCTTCCAGACTGCGTTTGGCCTCACCACCCCGGTACGCCGGAGATCCCAAGACCTGCAGGGGGTTTATAAACCAATGCTCCCTCCATTTCACGCAGCTGCCACATTTGTTTGCCTCCGACCAAGCCAAGGTCGCCTTCATCATGTCTCACCTAGAGGGCGAGGCACTGGCGTGGATGAACCCCTTGTGGGAGAAGGAGGACCCTATGACCAAGAACCTCCAGGACTTCCTACAGGCCTTTCGCAGCACCTTTGACGAACCCGGACGCGCCTCCGCGTCTGCTTCATCTCTTCTCCGGTTACGTCAGGGAACTCTGACGGTGGGTCAATACGCCATCTGTTTCCGCACCTTGGCTTCAGAACTCGGGTGGAATAACGAGGCCCTAACCGCCGCCTTCTGGGAAGGACTCTCAGGTCGAATCAAAGATGAGCTGGCTGGACGTGACGTACCGTCCACCCTGGACGCCCTGATTACCCTAGCGACTCGAGTGGACATACGCTTTCAGGAGCGGTCCAAAGAGGTGTCCCGTGAGAGACGTCCGGTACGGCATTCCTCTCCTCCACAGAAGCCCGCCGTACTTCAGTCAACGGCCTCAGGCGTCTCCGTCCATGAGCCCATGCAGATCGACCGTGTGCGACAGTCGGAACAACGTCGAGCAGAGCGGCTCACCAAGGGTCTCTGCTTCTACTGCGGAGAAAGCACACACCTGCTACGCGCCTGTCCAGAGAGGCCGGGAAACTCCAAAGCCTAGGGTTGGTAGGAGAGGCAACCCTAGGTGCTGGGACTCTCTCAGATCCGGTTACATGGACTGTGCAAGTGACAACGGGAGAAACGCGGTTTACGGCTGAGGCGTACCTCGATTCTGGGGCAGCAGGCAATTTCATCCAGCAGGCCACGGTGGACAAGTACCAGGTGCCTGTTACTCCACTCGCCAAACCTCTTGTGATTGCCTCTGTGGATGGGAGACCCCTCTCTGACACCATCTCCTGGATCACCAAGACGCTTGAACTGCGTATCGGTGCTCTGCACACCGAGAACATCGCTCTCTACGTCCTCCCACATATGTCACATCAAATCCTGCTGGGCCTTCCCTGGTTGCGGACACACGAGCCTTCAGTCAGCTGGGGCACTGGCGATATCACTCGATGGGGGTCTTCTTGCCATGAGAAGTGTCTGAAGACCATACAACCTATCCGGCGACCTCCGGTTCCCGAGTCCCTACCGGGACTGCCTTCAGCCTATTGGTCCTTCGTGGACGTCTTTGATAAGAAGGAGTCCGAAGTACTTCCGCCACATCGTTCTTACGATTGTGCCATTGACCTGCTCCCGGGAACTACACCACCTCGAGGACGGATATATCCACTGTCTCCAGCCGAAACAAGAGCCATGTCTACGTACATCACAGAGAGCCTGGCTAAGGGATTTATTCGGAGATCCTCCTCTCCTGCTGGAGCAGGCTTCTTCTTCGTAAAGAAGAAAGAGGGCGACCTACGCCCATGTATAGACTACCGGGGATTGAACCTAATCACCGTAAAGAACAAGTACCCCCTGCCGCTCATCCCCGAATTGTTTGATCGGCTCAGAGGAGCTCGTGTGTTCACCAAGTTGGATCTTCGGGGTGCCTACAACCTGGTCCGTATCCGCTCAGGGGATGAATGGAAGACCGCGTTCAACACTCGCGATGGGCATTATGAATACTGCGTGATGCCCTTCGGCCTGTGTAACGCACCAGCAGTCTTCCAAGAATTAGTGAACGACGTGTTCCGGGACCTTCTCTACGTTTGTGTGGTGGTATATCTGGATGACATCCTTGTCTTCTCTCCGGACCTCCAGACCCACCGAGAGAACGTGCAACTGGTCCTACAAAGACTGAGAGAGAATCGTCTGTACGCCAAGTACGAGAAGTGTGTCTTCGAACAGTCTTCTCTCCCCTTCCTGGGGTACCTCATCACCGACACCGGACTGCAGATGGATCCAAAGAAGGTCTCTTCCGTTCTCAACTGGCCTCCCCCTTCTGGACTGAAGGCAATCCAGCGCTTTCTGGGATTCGCCAACTATTACCGCCAGTTCATTCCTCACTTCTCGGCTCTGACTGCTCCTCTCTCCGCCTTGACCAAGAAGGGGGCTAATCCAAAGGACTGGTCACCTGCGGCCGACGCCGCCTTTGGCTCTCTAAAGCGAGCCTTTGCCTCCTCTCCTGTACTCCACCGTCCAGAGTTAAACCGCCAGTTCACCTTGGAGGTGGATGCCTCCTCCTCGGGAGCCGGAGCAGTACTCATGCA